>NC_134498.1:31613260-31868260 GCF_040206685.1 Ascaphus truei
TCCCTGACAGGGGACACGGCTGCACCGAGTTTATACTTCCCCCTTACCACACTCTAGCCCCGTGCCGGAGGTGAGTCACAGGTACACAGTACTATTAGTTTCATTTACTTCATGTACCACACATTGGGAGACTGAACGGGAGTGTATTTATTGAACCATTTTCATGGACCTATGGTAGATCATTATATGTGCACAATTTTGGCAGCAACGGTTTCATCTTGGAGTTTCTCTGGGACATTTCTAACATTTTAAGTAAGAAATTTATTGAGAAGGGTATGAACATAAACATGTTGCTGAGTCCTTTAATAGAGTTCGATTGCTTGATAGAAATGATTTATTGATTAAATCTAAACTCAAGCGATTACATTCTATCAGTAGGAGTCGTTCTTTGAGATCTACAGTAATTCATCAGTCTCCAAAACACCTACATTTATTACGACTTTCAACCAGTCATCAAGGTCTATTCAAGCTATATTAAACCCACAATCCTTTGAGAAAGTCACATACTGTGACGAAACGCGTCAGGACTCTTTGACACTACGTCATTACGCAGGAGTCAGCCTTGGTCTGAGATGACTCAGTGAGTGTGTCAAGACCCCAGGATTTCCAGCAGGGAGCTACTGGGACTGCTTTGTCTGCATCACACCACCTCCGGTTACCAGACAGATTAGATCCCTCCGCTCACGCTGTGAACTTACCACAGGAGGACGAGCCTTCACAGAGCAGCAGACAGTTGGCGGTGATATTATATTCACATATGCTGATTTTATAGCTCACTCTTGTAAGTGCGCTTGTCCCGTCCCCCCTTGTTCACCCCCTTCATTTTTTATTAAAAGCTTTTATATTCTATGGAGCATGCGCTGGATGTGGTTCATCTTGAAAAGCAGCCTGGACTCCTTCACTCTTGTTTCATCTTGAATGTTCTTCTAATTGGACCTTAATTTTGAACAGGGTTTTTTTCTATATGTTTTATGTGTTGTTTGTTTTGTTTGGTGTTATTTGTTTATATCATTAGCACTATTTATGCACATTATCATTAATAAATGTATCCACTTTTTCATCCATTGGAAGATACTAAATAATTATCCATTGTCATTTTATTGCTTCACCTCCACCTGTTTTTAATCATTATACCTTATATTCTCCACATAGAAAAAACCCGTGTACAAGCTCCAGGAGGTCTAGCAAAAGTGCCTTTATAGCAATGATAAATAATATAATAAAAGGAGTTGACACCGGGAAATAAGGATTAAAGGGCTATGCAGTAACAGAATGTTAGCGGATTACTGGGGGTAACAAGAGGGGAACACAGGGGGGACAAATAGTTGTGATATGCAATTGCTAAGTCCCCCTAGCCCCGGCTATGCCCGGTGTGGAGTACTCTCTACTCACAATGAAACACCGCCTTGATCCCCCCTCCTTCCAGCTGCCAGAGGAGTCTCCTTTAGGCATCCGGTGGTGAAACAGATCTTCTCAAACAGTAACAGAAAAAGGTAAGGATCGAATATCCAGCCGCTCCATAACAATGGCATAACAATGGAACGGCTGGATATTCGATCCTTACCTTTTTCTGTTACCTTATATTCTCACACACTTTTATTTGCGCTGCTATTTTTGAAGTGAAACTTCTTTTGTGGCACCTCATTTGTAATGGAACAAAAATGCATTGTGGAGACAGAAAATGAAACGGATGTGACGTCAAAGTGCTGGCAGTTGAGGCCGGGCTGTGTTCTGGCTCAGCCCGACCCCAACACTGACATGCTCCCACCCGCCCTGCTAATATAAAAGTCACATATCGCCGCATATATCCTAACAGCCGCATAACTGTCTGCGCTATTCCCATATGCCGCATGCACACATTACCGTGCCCTGTCGCCTCTAACTGCTCCTGCTCCGGTGGGAGTGGATTGAGCGTGCCGAGTCCCACGTCCCACGCACCACTACCAGGGGGAGGAGGAGCGCTGAGCGTGCCCTTCAGTGCCCTGTACCTCCACCAGGGGCCTGGCTGCAGCAGGATACAAAGCCATGTCCGCAGCTCCGCCGGGGGTAGAGAATGGGGGCTGCTCCGTTCGTGTACCTCCGGAGGGGGGTGTGGCTGCTGCTCAGGAGACTCAGACAGAGCGCCCTGTGTCCGCAACTCCGGTGGGGGGGGGGGGGGGTCAGGAAAGGGGGGGGTTCCCATATTCATCACCCAATAAATAATACAGCATTCAGCATTAAAGAAATCCTTAATAAACACTGCGGGATTATACTAAATGATCCTATCATTCGATATAAACTACCACCTAAGATACCAATTGTATTTCAAAAAGCAAGAAGTATCAAACTATGATAGCACCTCGCAGGTTAAGAACAGAAAACAAGGTGAGTTTAATGAATGGACCTTCCCCAAAATGGTAATTTCTCCTGTGGGAGAACACGGTGCCTTACGTGTAAACATCGTAAGAAAGTGGATACGTTTACCTCCCACTCCAATGGAGTGTCATATCCAGTGGTAGGACATATAGACTGTTTGTCTACACATATAGAATATCTGCTCCCCTGTCCATGCGGTCTCCAGTATGGTCCATTCATAGTATTTATTATTAAACACCCCCCCCCCCCACCTAACCTTGATGCGGCATCACGTGACCTGCAGCGTCATTTGACACCGCGTTGCCATGGACAGAGTGACGCCGGCAGAGTCAAGGTAAGTAATAGCATTGCAGAGGCCTCACGCGATACCCCAACATTTAATTTTAATGCCTCAGGGACGTGCGCGGGGCCTCTGCAACCGCCCGCGCCGCGTCAAAAAAATCTCCCGCCCCCTGGGGGGCACACCCCCCCACTTTGCGCACCTCTGCGTTATATATATATATACACACACACATACATACATACATACATACATACACACACATATATATATATATATATACATATATATATATATGTAACATACTATGTGTGTATATATATATATATTACACACATATAAAATTTTATCCGTTTTAATTGATCATTTGTATAGAAAATGAACAATGTCGCCAGAAGCGCTATTTTTCAAAATGTAGCATCTCTACTAATTAGTGTAAAATGATACTTCATATAAAGCAGGTTATGAGACACAGTATTAAAAGACCATGTCTCTTATCACATCCCAGTATATGGATATCTTCTATTATCACCAGCTGCTAACATCTGACAGGGCTCAGGGTCTGAGCCCAGAGTGTGTCATACTGAACATTCTCATTCTAAATTTCAAAAAATATTGTGTTTATTTCTGACCTGACTGCCGTGGTTACAGCTCAACCACTCTGTTCTACTGTATGTCACCACTTTCTGCCACAACCAGCTGACGGTGGATCTACAAGGAGTTCAACGCTCATTGGCATCACATCTGTGGCTTGGTTGACGTATCATTTCTCCAGCTTTTTATTGTATTGTTTTTAAATAGATTATATTTATTTAGTTTAATAGATATTTATTTAGTTTAATAGATATTTATTTAGTTTAATAGATTATATTTATTTATTTTAATAGATATTTACTTAGTTTGATAGATTATATTTAGTAGTTTGATAAATTATATTTAGTTGTTTAATAGATTATATTTGTTAGCACAGTAGATTATATTTACTAGTATTTAAGTCTCCCCCTCAGTGCCCCATTAGGACCCGTGCACATATTTAACACCTTTTCGGAGTCCCTTATTTTTCAGACCCTCGGAGCCGAAACCTAAAGGGGTCAGCTAAGAAAGTTCGGATCAAGAGGCGCCACACAGCTTAAAGACCGAACATTTCCAAGGGAGATGGCAACACCTGAGGTAAGATCTAATTAAAGGACAACCTTTGGGGAACGAAAGGGTGACGGGGAGTGTAAGAGGGGGGTGAGAGAGCAAGGTGGTGTGTGAGAATGGGGCAGAGCAAGAGAACGCAAAAATGATGGGGATTGGCTGCATGCTTTTACCGGTGCTCCTTAGTCTCAGGGAAGACCGGCATTTTGTCCAATGTATACAATATGATTGATGGAAAAGGGCACACGGATTTGAATCAAAAAAGATCATTTATTGTGCCACAGACTACAACGTTTCGGCTGCTGGCATTTGTTTACTAGCTTTATTGGGTTTAGCCACTTTACCTGAGAAAGACCAGCAGGCCGAAATGTTGTAGTCTATGGCAGTGCAAGAGAAAACAGGTTGGGGGGGAGGGGGGTTCTCGCAAGGTCGCCGACCCATGGGTGAGGGTCCCCGGTGGAAACTAGTCCTGGGCCCCGGGAAAGCTGTCTGTGGCCCATACTGTACAGATATGAGAGAACAATGGCAGAGCACAACCGGAATCATCCGAACAAGAAATTAGGAGGGAAGTGCGTTATCCATAAAAAATGTAATAGTCATGGAAGGAAAAAGGGCAAGGCATTACCGTACCAACATGTTTCGTGCTACACAGAGCACTTTATCAAGGCATGATCAACGTGGACGCTGCAGCAGACTCGTGAGTTTTCTTGCTTGCTACATGGTCATATCATTATTCCACAAAAGGATTCGGGTACTATTTATTGGGGTGATCATTAGACTTTGGGTTCCTGGACAATTTGAGTGCCATCTATGGTGGTTTACCAACTAGGATACCACACCCAGTACCCCCCTACAATCAAGAATATATCCCAGACTTCATATAGGATTCATGATCTTCATAACATTATCATTATAGCCGTGTACAGTTCTTAGCACCACGCATTATTCTTCTGTGGCCCATACAAGCTGAGTAACATGTAGAAAGGACACATGTATGTTCAGAATGAGTTAGCATGGTATTTTGAGAGGCATCATAACAGGTAATACTGAGCACTGCAAGGTCAGTCAGTATGAGGACGGGTCCGATGGAGGAGTTGGAGGGTCCCAGAATATCTCTTAAAGCAGGAGTGTGCAAACCGAGGGGCGCGACATTTTCTTGGGGAGGACGGGCTTGGCGCCTACAGAGGCCCCTCGCTGTTCCCCACAGCATTTAAATTAAATGCCGGCGATCGCGCGTAAGGCCTCTGTAAGTTCCCTTTCCTTATCTCCGGCGGCTTCTGGCGACAGCAACGTTGCGTCACATGATGTGGTATTGCCATAGCAACGTGACATCACATGATGTGGTTACATCAGAATGTCGGAGACAAGGTGGGGAGGGGGGAGGGGGGAGCAGGGGGAAAAGGTTGTGCAACCCTGTCTTAAAGCATTGTCCTGCATACAGAGTGAAGGCGAAAAATGGTTAGACGAAGAATGGTTAAGCGAAGAGTCGGACATAAGACCGAGAATAAAACCGAAAAAAAGACCGTATCGGGTGAAGGTGAGTGATGAAATAGGCGTCACTGTGTAACTCTTCCAGTTACCTGCAACTTCATGAAGAGAAATAGCAACGCTTGTTTTTAACGCGTTAAGCGCTAAGGGGGAATTCAACTGCTGAGAGGTTTAGGGAGTTACTAACCCAAACTCAGCGACGCTTCTGTGTCTCTGTGATAACTCCCCCAGGACATGCTTGAAAACCAGAGGTAACTCAATGTATTTTTTCCTGATAAAATATTTTATATATAAAAACATGACCTCGGAGACTGTGAGACCCTCCCTCTCCTTCCCTTCTACACTTGGCGTCCCAAA
The DNA here is from genome assembly GCF_040206685.1 of Ascaphus truei. Classification (NCBI taxonomy): domain Eukaryota; kingdom Metazoa; phylum Chordata; class Amphibia; order Anura; family Ascaphidae; genus Ascaphus; species Ascaphus truei. Next base: position 31,618,881 of record NC_134498.1, read on the forward strand.
CCCCACCATAACCAATACATAAATAACCACAAACACGAGGTCTGGCGGTGTGAGGCCGCGGCTTTTTATTAAAACTTCAATTAACCTAATAAGTGCCAACCACCTGCCAGAGTACTCGCTCATTGGGTAAAGGCCAAAGGTACCCGAACCAATGGCCGTAACTCCCCCCTAGCCGGACCCCACCCCGGCCATCTGGCGAGAATGGGCCCCAGGAATGCACGTGTAAATGAGTCGCGCCCACTCGCCACTCCCAGCCACCTTTTATTTTATTTCTGTTATTCATTTTCATTGTTTATTTATTCTTTTTTTTTATTTTAAACACGTACAACCAACATATTTACCAGTATTCACAATAAAGGGCAAGATGGGGGCACTCTCATGGCAGGGCGTAGACTGACCCCGCGCCTCTGTCTAATTCTAACCTCCCTGGCCCTTCTCCCTGCCAGAGGGGGTGGGGGGGGGGGGGGAGAGGCCATGGGGGACGTAGTCCACACTCACAGGTAAGAGGGAGCCAAGTCCCTCTGGTCATAGCGCCCGGTCACCGAGGGCTCAAGGCTACTTTTCTGGGTTATTTTGAAGCAAGCTACACTAGGCAATATTTATTAGGGGTCTCCCCTGACGCAGAAAACATTTAGGGGTCTCCCCTGACACAGAAAACATTTAGGGGTCTCCTCAGACACAGGGAGAACATTTAGGGGTATCTCCAGACAGAGAGAACATTTAGGGGTCTCCCCAGACACAGAGAACATTTAGGGGTGTCCCCAGACACAGGGAGAACATTTAGGGGTATCTCCAGACAGAGAGAACATTTAGGGGTCTCCCCAAACACAGAGAGAACATTTAGGGGTCTCCCTAGACACAGAGAGAATATTTAGGGGTCTCTCCAGACACAGAGAAAACATTTAGGGGTCTCCCCAGACACAGAGAACAATTCGTGGTCTCCCCAGGCAAAGAGAGAACATTTATGGGTCTCTCTGGACATACAGAGAAAATGTAGGGGTCTCCCCAGACACAGAGAACATTTAGGGGTCTCCCCAGACACAGGGAGAACACTTAGGGGTCTCCCCAGACACAGGGAGAACATTTAGGGGTATCTCCAGACACAGAGAGAACATTTAGGGGTCTACCCAAACACAGAGAGAACATTTAGGGGTCTCCCCAGACACAGAGAACATTTAGGGGTGTCCCCAGACACAGGGAGAACATTTAGGGGTATCTCCAGACAGAGAGAACATTTAGGGGTCTCCCCAAACACAGAGAGAACATTTAGGGGTCTCCCCAAACACAGAGAGAACATTTAGGGGTCTCTCCAGACACAGAGAAAACATTTAGGGGTCTCCCCAGACACAGAGAACAATTCGTGGTCTCCCCAGGCAAAGAGAGAACATTTATGGGTCTCTCTGGACATACAGAGAAAATGTAGGGGTCTCCCCAGACACAGAGAACATTTAGGGGTCTCCCCAGACACAGGGAGAACACTTAGGGGTCTCCCCAGACACAGGGAGAACATTTAGGGGTATCTCCAGACACAGAGAGAACATTTAGGGGTCTACCCAAACACAGAGAGAACATTTAGGGGTCTCCCTAGACACAGAGAGAACATTTAGGGGTCACCCCAGACACAGAGAACAATTCGTGGTCTCCCCAGACAGAGAGAAAATTTAGGGGTCTCCCCAGGCACAGAGAACCGCACACACTTAGGCCTTGACCCCGCTGCCTACTACAGCGTCCACTGTGGCGAACGCTGCACGGACGAGAGTCCTCCCCTCAATGGCGCCGGGCCCGCTGCGAGGGGGGGGCCGCAGCGCTGGGGCGAGAGCTGCTCCTGCTCTCAATAGAATTGAGAGCAGGACTCGCGACGAGCGATACGGCACACCCCCCGGCGGTTCAGCCAATGAGGGCGAACCTGCCGGGTGACGTCATGGCCGCGCCCCGTCACTCCCTCGCCACGCCCCTCCCGGTCTCTCTTCCTGCAGTGAGCTGCAGACCAGGGAATCGGCTGCACGCGCCACCAATCTCGCGGGCGCGCGTTGCAGCGGAGTTACCGGGGCCTTAGCCTTAGATCCCAAAACCTCAGCCTTTCCCACACTGAAGGCAGAGGGGTCAAGATTCCAGGTGTTTAAATAAAATGTTGTTACCCGGAGTGTGTCTGGCTTTTATTGGAACTTGTCCTGAAGTCTGTCACCGATACAGGTTATCTATATCATCACTTCTCTGTGTGTATCCGACTGTCTCTTTTCTTATTAACCCTGCGTATGTCTGTCACTTGTTATACTAGATCTGTCACTTTTCATGTTCCCTTTGAGTGTATCTTGTGTCTCTTCATGTCTCGCTGTATCTCTATGTGTTTGCTAAGACTTTCACTGCTACAGTGCTGAGTCCTACAAAAGGTGTGTTGGTAGATGTGTGTGTATAGGTGTGTGTGTGTTGAGGTAGGTGTGTGTGTGTTGAGGTAGGGATGTGTGTAATAGAGCAAGAGAGAGAGAGATAGCGGCACAGCGTTTCGGTCCTATATATACACACACACGTTCCTGCTCCTAAAAAACTGCAGGAACGGAGTACCAACAGGTTCCTACTCCTAAAATAGAAACGCACAATCAGTCATATTCAAACACACTCCCACTAAAATACGCACAGATTGATACTCTTGTAGAAGCACAGACACACACTACAAGATATATATACATGTATACATACACACACACAATCATACTTCTCATTATGCTTTACAAACACAGTAACTGTCAGACAGTAACACAAACTCACTCAGAAACACACACTAATAGTTTTATACACACATACAGACATATGCTCCCTCTCATTGTCACTACACACGCACCCTCTCGGTGTACAAAAAAAACAATGCTTATAAAAAAAAACATATTAAAAAAAGAAACAATGCATATAAACAAACACCAGTGCATATAGAAAACAATACATATAAAAAAACATAATGCATAAAAAAAACCAATGCATATAAAAAATAGCCCAATGCATATTAAAAAGCTCCCAATATAAATTAAAAAAAAACCCAATGCATATAACACCACCCCCAATACTTAAAAAAAAGCCAGACTTACCTTGTGGCCAGGCCCGGCTCTCCCCTCAGCTGCAAGTCTCTCTGTCCCATGTGCTTTTAATGCTGGCGCGCACGCCGGAGACTGGGCTTAGCTTACTACCGGCACGCTAACATCAGAGAGGTGCGCTGGCATTGGAAGCTCGGCGTGGGTCAGAAAGAAGAGGCCTGCAGCTGAGGGAGATCCGGGACCCGGCCACGAGAGGATTGGCAGCCGGCCAGGCTAGAGGTCAGGCCCAGCTTGCAGTGCCGGCCGGGCCCCTCACAGACACCCGTCCCGGCTATCCCCCGGCTATCTGCAGCTGAGGGGAGAACGGGCCTTGAAGGAGTCTATTACACCGAAGCGTTGCTAACATTGCGAAGCAACGTTGGGTTGTGAAGGTTGTTACTGTTTGAGTGCTGTGGACAATTGGCTTAACCGTCAAACCCCCCATACAGCACCAGGACATGTATAGGAGTGAGGAATACATGTGATCACATTACTATCCTCTCTATCATAGGCATGGGAGCAGTTTGACAGCGAGAAGGAAGAAGACAAAAAACGCACTTCACGGGTAAATGGGAATGGCGTAGTTGTGAATCTGCCGCACACACGGTGCTATTAGCTGTTGTACTATTTATGGAAAAGTCTGCAAGACTTTACAGTGTAATAATACAGAACCTGCTGGAGATGTTTTAATGAAGGTTAGTGGGTCCCTGTTTCCTCGGGTCTCATGCGATTGGAGCGTTCCACAAATCTGAGGTTTGTGCCCCTATTAAATGGGGGGCCGGGGGGGGTGGGGAGAGAAATACATAGAAACAAAAATAAGGAGAGACAGAGATAAATAAAAGAGATAAGATTAAAGGGAGAGAGACTGACAGGAGAGAGAAAGGAAAGGCAGAGAGTAGGGAGACTTCTCGTCCAAGGTGATGAAACAGCTGTGACACATGGACACCTTCTCTGGGAAACCTTCCACTATCCATGTGACATTACACCTCCACCGTAGGGGGTCCTGCGTCTGGGGAGGGTGTGTGTAAAGGATCCTGGGGAGGGGCATATAACGGAGTTCTGGGGATGCTTATATAATGGGTACTGGGCCTGGGGAGGTGGGTATAACGGGGGAATGGGCCTGGGGAGGTGGGTATAACGGGGTATTGGGGAGGGGGTATAAGTGGCACAGGAGCTCTTGCGATAGAGTATCACTGTCCCTGGTTACAAACACTTCATGTCTCCTGCAGATCAGGACATGCACGAAGGTGGTGCGCTTTGTGCCACCAGACGACGAGGCGGGCTACGAGGCGGACGACGAGGCAAACGTGGAGACGGATGACAAGTCGGACGACACGTGGGGTGACGAGGTGGAAGGCAGATGTGGAGGGATGTGGTGCTTCCCCTGTCTCAGGCTGGGGAGAAGATTCCGGGAGCAGGTAGCAGAGGGGCCAGGGCCAGTGCAGAGAATTAGGGGTATCCTAGGGGCCCTGAGAAGATGGTTTGACCACAGGAGGGAGATAAGAGCAGAAAGGCTGCGGGACAGACAGGCACGTCAGAGAGAACAAGAACTGGCAATGCACTGGTATTGTGCGGTCCACGACGGATTTTAAATTTGCGCCCCAGTTGTATAAAAAATAATAAGATAAATAAAATAATAAACAGAGGCGTAGCTATCGGGGCTGCAGGGGGTGCGACCGCACCCCAGCGCGACGCAAAATAAAAGGGCGCCAAAATACTGGACAAAAAAAAGAAAAATAATTAAAAAAAGATAAATAAATAAAATAATAAGAGGAAAAAATAATAATGATTATTAATGCGCCCCTAGGACCTTTGCGCGCTAGGTGACCGCCTAATGGACGTCCGGCCCTGTGAGATATGCGGGAGGAAAAGGGGTGAATGGGATAGATATGCAGGGGAATTGGGGAGCAGGTGAGTTATACACAGGGGCACAAGGGCCCCATCACCCGCATCTCTATATACTGAGTGTGCCCCTGTGTATAACAACGCTGATCTGTGCTCCTCCATCTGATCTCACTGCGCAGTGATCCAGGGACCATCCGATCGCCATTTAATGGGGTCAGGAAGGAATTTTTTTCCCCCATTGCACAGCAGGGGTTATGTTTCGCCTTCCTCTGGATCACAGCAACAAACTGCCCTTTGTGCATGAATTATCAGTGAGATCTTTATACACCCTGCATTGGTCTTCACTCCTTTGCTGCCGGAGGGGCCTGCAATGCATTGCTCTGCGTGTTACTATATCGCTCTGCAATGTGCTGCAGGCCCCTACCAGCAAAGAAATTAATTATTTAAATAAAATACTCTCTTTAATCATACCTATGTGTAGTGTCTTTTCTATCCGTTGTATCTATTGCTAACAGCTCAGTGATTCTTCCCCAGGACGCTGCACTAGTGTCACGCTGCCAAGCCGGGTGGGAAGAAGGTTTATAGGGTCACATATACACTTCTGCCAAAACACGAGTGCAAACAGGAAGCCCCTCTGATCTGTCATATCTTTTATTACACAAAACGGTATCTAAAAAGGTAAAAAGAACATACATGGGATTCTGCTACAAATATCTCTCTAATTACAAACCAATTACCAAAATATTTAAATTGGAGTCGAGTTAAAATTGAAGGGGAGTCAAATATAGGGTAATGACATACAAATATCCCCAGAAAAGTAGGCTGAACATACTCCTTAGTCCAGGGGTGCACAAAGTTTTTAACCTGCGCCCCCCTGAGTGCTTACCTCCCGGCTCGCACCCCCCTCCTCCTCGGCTCCGGCGTCAAATAAAGTCATGGTGTCATGTGAAGTCACGTTGCCGTCACGTGACCCCGCGGCATCATTTGACGCGGTTAACATGGCAACGTGTCGCCGAAGATCAGGTAAGGAGAAGCTGCAGGGGCATCGCGCAGTCCATCGGCATTTCATTTAAATGCTTTGGGGGAGAGCGCGGGACCTCTGTAGCCACCACACACCCCTGAAAATCCTCCGGCCCCACTTTGCACACCCCTGCCTTAGTACATATGCATAAAAGGGTGAGCGGAACTGTACGTTCTAATTGTTAAAAACAAAAATAATAACATTTTAATAGTAAACGAGAACGCCGAAAAGCGTGATAATTATATACATTGATAACAAAATGTCAATCAATAAGAAGGCTGGTCGGGAAAATGCAGGGTAGGAGCCGGAGGGCCTCAATATAAATACCCCTAGAAAGCCGATTGCTGTATGCAGCCACGGGAGACCATCGGCATTAGGCAAGGTGTATGCAGCGGCTGGGAACAATAATGTCCATATAATTATCTGTTTAGGTGCCAGATGGAGTATCTATGGTGTAGGAGTGATTGATCCATACAGGTACCCCCAAACAGATATATGCACAGTCAGTAGTATATGCTGGTAAATATACAGAGCATTAGAATGCACTGAAAGGCTCAAAAACCATGGAAGGTATATACAGTATAAACACAGCCCCAATACAGCAGTGTCTCCCAGTGGCTCTAAACTTCCAATCTCTTTGTCGCTCGTGAGCGTCACTGGCATGATGTCACTACGCCCCAACGCACGTTTCGCGTGACGAGTCACGCTTCTGGGGGGAGGAGTCACGTATAGCTGCTTCCGTGTATCAGATATACCCTGTAGCATGGGTGGAGCTAGAGAAGGCAGCCAATAGAAAGGTGTCCGGCGGAATAGACGTCGTCACGGACAACCAAAGGTAAACAATGTTTGGAGGGCACTGTCAAATATGGTAAGTATATAAAGGAGTATAGTAAACTGTCAGGGGAGTGATTCAGAGCTTCCCTTATACTGTAGCTCAAATACCGCCGGGAGGCACCAAAATCAAAAGAGAAGAGACCAGCATACATAGGTTTCCTGTGTAACATGGATATAGACACACGTTAATTAGGAGGCAGCAAAGGCCAAACTATGAATATATCTCTCGCATGAATAGGTACATGTCCTGTATCGTTGGCCAGGATGAATATGCACCAAGATGTAGAGGGGACAGAAATATAGGTTGCTACCTAGATGGCTGATGTTGCAATAATGACTGGTCATAAATAGCCATATGCAGCCCAACAGCGAACTTTCAGATAAAATATATTATAAATAAATTAATGTTGGTGAAGAGAGCTCGATTTTGTGCGGCGACTGCAGCAGAGGAGAAGGGTGACGGAGAAGGGTAGCAGAGTCGGCTGGGGGCGAAACAGACTAGTGGGTAGAGATGGGGTGATGTAGGTTTACATTACAGAGAGCAGCCAAATTCATGATCATCACTTATTTTTGAGTAAACACACACCTATACTTAAGGGGGCATCGCAATAATTTACAGTTAAACAAATTAAAACGATATACTGTACAATTGTTACGTTAGACAGGAAAAGCGAGAAGGAAGAGGTAAGTCTTACACTGAGCCCCAAACAGTGGTAAAGTAGATATACACCAGAGTTCCAGACCTCTGAAGCTGCAGACATGAAGCCTCCCCCAACCAGCATAGGGTGCAGTGCCCTTAGCACAGAGTGACGGAACCCCCTGAGAACGTGGGAAGACCCAGTATCCCTCCGCGACTTCAAAAGAGACAGCAGATAGGCATGACCTGACCTTGCAAAGTTTTAAAGACCAACATGAAGCGAACCCGGTTGATCAGTGGAAGCCGGTACAGATCACGTAAGATGAGAGTGATATGCGCAAAGCGAGAAATTCTGCTGAAACTGTAGGTGATGCAGGTTTACATTACGATGAACACCCACAGATCAATCTTAATGACCCGGCGACTTATGTGACTATGTATCTGTAGCGCATAGAGTGTAACTGAAAGAAATCACAATAGATCCCTTTCACAGCTGCACTCACTCTGTGTCCGCTTGAAAACGAGAGGTAACTCTCAATGTATTACTTCCTGGTAAATTAACCCAAGTGATTCAGAGGGCGCTAGAACACAGTATAGTGAAAACACCCAAAAATACACACAGAATATGTAAGATGTCCCAAAAGCTTTTCTCAACCTTCACAGGGAAATTGTATAAATTCCCTCACAAGCAGCAGTAGATATCCAAATAGTGAAGGGAGCGATATTCAGGAACACCCCAAAAAGAAAAACCCAAATATAGTGTAATAAATTCACACAAAGATGTCTTATTAAAATCTTGGCTCGTATGAATCTTCTACTTACAAGAAGTAAGTGAAGAGTCAGCGTTTAGCAGGATAATGGAGAATCAGCATTGATCAGGAAAGCAGGATTGGATGCATTCTTGTTCATAGTTGAAGTCATGCAAAAATAATATCAAAGGAAGACCATAGTGTAGACCAATTGGCACAGGTTTATAAAGTAAAAAACATAAGAAATGTACTCACAATGTGTACATCAAGTATAGGCGCATAAAGGTATCTTTTTGCCGCGGGGTGAGAGTCCTGTTACTTCCTGGTAAAACATTTTATAAATAAATAAACTTGGACAGCCATGAATGACAACGTTAGGTAGGAGATAGGAGGATTTTGAGTTGAACAACACAGACGCAATATTGTCTGTATACACACACAATATGTAGCTACTGTATATTCTAGCACCTAAATAGTGAACATAGAATTAGAGTGTGTGGCTTTAAAGTGTGTGGCTATATGTGTGTCTTAGGCTGGGGCTATAGAGGGGTGAGGAGTTCAGAGCCGCGCTGACGCTGGGCTCGCCTGCTGAAATCTGCGCGATTTCATGCCCATGCAGGCGAGCCAGCGGGCGCTATCGGAGGCGGGGGAGACTGATGGAGGCGGGGCAGTGACGTTGCAGGGCCAATCGCCCGCGACGCACCGATGTCAACGTCACGGCGCTGTGACGTTGACGCTGCTCCGCGCTGATTGGATGTTTTCAGCCGACAGAGCACTGAAAAACAGCTTCGCTGTCGGCTGAAAAACCCAGCACCTCCGCACGCCTGCAGACGCTCGCATAAGCCCCCTCTCAAGGCATCCTCATTGAGGATGCAGGGGCTCAGCGCGGAGCGTCCGCACGGCTCAGCGCGGCCTGTCCTTCTATGGACTCGGCCTAAGTCTGGAGTGTGGAAGCGCCCAGAATAGAGGGCTACAATTAAGCTCCTAAACTTTAGCATTCCCCAAGCTGCTCTTGGAATAGCACGGCTGTAAAATACTAGCCTAATGTGCTACTGGAATGACTTGCACCCAAGTGGTGAAGGGTGAATCACAGTGCACCTAGGGGGGCCCGATATCATTCGATTCATTCCTACAATAAAATCACTACATGAGTTGACCCCACGGGATGCTGGTGGGTTTTCAGATAGGACAGGAAGGATAAGTCCAAAGTGAATGACCTCCCTCTCCGGATACTCACCTGGTCCTATATGAGGCTCAGCTTCCTGCAGTACTACCTGCCCTGTTCCAGTGGTGTGAGGGGAATAGGGACTTGTGCAAGGAATCCTGGGCCTGCAGGAGTACAGGGGGAAGCCATAATACTCTGAGCCCAAGAACTTAAAATCTACTGAGTTGTCATCCCAAAGACTACTGAAGGACAGGAAAAATCTATAATACTTTAATAAAATTAGTGTACAATCTACTTTGAGATTATAATCCTGGGGGCCTGCAGAAAAACTCTAACCCAAAGAGCGTACAATCTCTTCTGACAATGACTCCCTCCCCTTGCAGTCACATTGCAGGCGTACCTTCTGTGTGACGACATGAGGCTTCCTGCAGTACTGGCCGTCCTGTCCTGGGGATGACAAGGAACAGGATCTGTATCATAGGGAGGAATAACACTGGTTATCATTGGGGTCGTCTCTGTATTATAGGTGCAATCCCGCCAGAATCAATGAGCTAAACACATCATATGGGACAGCAGCCAATTACATAAATGTCCCAAAATGTATCCCAAATTATCTCCATATCTATTCCCTTCTAAACAATAGTGTTACGGAGTCTCGCTGTATCAGGGAGACTCTGTGGTTGTTGTTTCCTCTCCCAGGATCCCCAGTTTGTCTGTTTGCTGCTAATTGTCTCTTCTTCCCCAGGGAGGGCAATTACATTATCTGCCATGTTGTTTTATCCCAGATATTGAGATCTTCCTAGTACTTACCTTGCCCTCAGAGGGGGTCTACTTTCTTTCTGTCCTTTCTTGGTATTTGCCGATACTCTGTTCCACTCTTCGCACCGTGGAAGGGGCGTTAGGGCCTCTCTTCCCTTGTGTGAGGTCTGAAGGTGGAACGGGAACCCCCATCTGTACCTGATCCCTTGGCTTCTCAAAAGGCTTGTTATTTCCCTTAATCAATGACGTTTAGCCAGCGTTATTGGGGCGATATCAGTGAAGATCTGTTTCCTGGAATCTGATTGTATTGAGATTTCTAGTTTTGTGGAGAATCTCCTCCTTTACTGAAAAATAGTGCAGCCTAGTTATAATATCTCTGGGTCCTCTCCCTTCACAATCTCTTGGTCTCAGGGCTCTGTGAGATCTGTCCATTTCAAGTCTCTCGGTGGAGGCCGGTGGTATTATGTTTTTTGGGAGATGGTGGAATGCAGGGATCACCGGACATGGATTCACCAAATATTTAATCTCTTTTTGACTCAAAACTTTAATTGTTTTACCTAGTTCGATCAAGTCTAGAAAGACTCCAAGAAAGGAGTCCGAGGGATCACCTGGTAGCCCAGAGTAGGTGGTAACATCTCCAAGTTGGCGATATGTCTCCTTGAAGTAGCTAGCCCTACTCTAAGAGGAGGTGTGCCTGTCTCTCCAGCTGGCCGTGCTAGGAAGTGGATTGGTAGTGACGTCACTAGGGGGCGTGACTGGCGAGGGATGGCAATGCCCTCAGACATGTATTTTCAAAGAGGTAAACATGGGTGCATTTATGACGTCATACATATGCGTTTTTGGCGCGAAATTCAACTAATTCATTATACATGTGATATATGGTATAAATGGGTCCCCCAATGTATTGTACCTTACTCCTTGATAAAGCACCTTGTTGTGTGAAACGCGTTGAAGGGTTTTTACCTCCTTGTTTGTTATGTCTGATTGACAATAAATATATTTTACATTTTTGATACCCCTAAACATAGCACTATATTCAGGCCAATACAGTATATATCTATTTGTTCATATCCATTTACGGTTGTCTTTAACATTTATATAATTTATTAAATCATTAACACTAACAAACATTACACACTTTATTAATCCTCTCGCTTCGATGATCATACCTCATGCACCTGACATTCGGTCTCACTTTATGACCACTTCACTTCTATCTATAATATATATATGTTTTTAAATTAACACTTAAGGTAGCGCTCTTTTGCACTATATTGCTCGTGAGGAGAAAAAAAAAGAAAAAAATATATACATATATGCATACACACACAAAGATGACAACATGGTCAAAAACACAAAACAATCTACAGTATAGGTGTGTGTGTGTGTGATCCACAGGGCGGTGGTTACAATCCTGACTATCAATGTTTACGGTCGGGATGCCAGATGTGACACTGCGGCTCCCGTTAGCGCGCACCCCTCTCCCCTCCTCCCTGTACCTTTCCCTCCCTTCCCGCCGCTCTTTCCTTTCGGCGGCATCTCTCTGCTTTGCCACTTCTGGGGGAGGGCGTCGCGTCAACTACGTCATCAAAGCGCCTAGACCGCACAGCGCCGCATTCCTCTTGTCACAAGGAGGCAGAAGAGGCGGGCTAGGAGAGCGCCCCCCGGGCGGGGGGGAGGCTGTTATCCATCTGTGTGATTTCTGCAGGCTCAGGGCGGAGGTCAGGATGTGGGAGAAGGTAGAGGCGCTATCAGTTAAACACAGGGAATTAGATAAATCACTCACTCCCCTTCCTCCCCTACCTTCTACAGCACACCCGCAGTAGATGGGGAGGCTGCAGTCTCTTCACCCCGCTAAATGCCGGCTATTGACCAGAAATTGCCTGAGACGAACCCAGTCTGCCACACATTCACTCTAGATAAGTCCGTCCGACAGCACCCCCCCTCCACTCTCCCTTCCCCTCCACTCTCCCCACCTCAACTCTCCCTTCCCCCCCACTTTCCCTTCCCCCCCTCCACTCTCCCTTCCCCTCCACTCTCCCTTCCCCCCCCCTCCACTCTCCCTTCCCGCCCCCTCCACTCTCCCATCCCCCCCCTCCACCCTCCCTTCCCCCCCCTTCACTCTCCCTTCCCCCCCTTCACTCTTCCTCCCCCCTCCACTCTCCCTTCCCCCCCCTCCACTCTCCCTTCCTCCCCCTCCACTCTCCCCCGTCACTCCACTCTCACCCCCCACTCCACTATCCCTCCCCCCCCCACTCTCATCAGGTGGCATGATGCAGACAAAGCAGTCCCAGTAGCTGTCTGCTGGAAATCCTGGGGTCTGGACACACACTGAGTCAGCTCAGACGAAGGATGACTCCTGCGTGATGACAATGTCTAAGAGTCCTGACGTGTTTCGTCACAATATGTGACTTTCTCAAAAGATTGTGGGTTGTCTCAATATGTGGACCATTATTTACAACCTTTGGTCACGAAACTAAAATGCCATATTAGAGACACCATGCACCGCGTCGATTCCATCTCAGTGGTTAAATGGAAGCCCTCATATTTATGGGCTACATGCGACGTATCGTCCCTTTACACCTGCATTGACCATTCCAGGGGGATTAAAGCTATTACATTCTGGCTAGATTTTGACAATTCCCTTACCTCCATACAAAAAGTGTTTTTGCTAGAATTGATTTCATTTTAAAACACAATTATTTTCTGTTTGACAACACATGTTATTTACAGATCTATGGAACGGCCATGGGCACGGGGTTCAGCCCAAACTATGCAAATCTCTATATGCGATTCTCGTCCCACGCACCACTGCCAGGGGGAGGAGGAGCGCTGAGCGTGCCCTTCAGTGCCCTGTACCTCCACCAGGGGCCTGGCTGCAGCAGGACACACAGCCATGTCCGCAGCTCCGCCGGGGGTAGAGAATGGGGGCTGCTCCGTTCGTGTACCTCCGGAGGGGGGTGGGGCTGCTGCTCAGGAAACTCAGACAGAGCCCCCTGTGTCCGCAGCTCCGGTGGGGGGGTCAGGAAAGGGGGGGCAGGACACCAGACAGAGAGACATACACATCATACACTGACTGACACAGACACACACACATACACTGACTGACACACACACATACACTGACTGACACACACACATACACTGACTGACACACACACACCCCAGTGACGCGCCGAACATCGCCCCCCGAGTTATGTTCCTATCCCCCCCAGTGAGCTGCCGAGCACTCTCCTCCCCCGTGTCCCCTTACCTCCGCCGGGGGGCTGGCTGCAGCAGGATACACAACACGCAGTTCCACCGGTGGGGGCGGGTTGGGGGATGAGGGAGGAGACTCAGACAGAGTCCCCCGTGTCCGCAGCTCTGCCGGGGTAGGGGGAGTCAGGAGAGAGAGGGGTGGGGGGGGGGCAGAACACGACACATAGAGGGACATGTACACCACACTCAGAGAGACACGCACACACACACTGACTGACACACGCTGACTGATACATACAGACACAAGGAATTCAGTTACTATAAATATAGACGTGCAAATAGCTAAAACACGTGGTCAAACTTCTTTGTGTTGGAACTGAAATTGTGTTTTGATTTTTAATTAAAAACATCACCATCACAAATACAATTTCTGTGACAAAAGACAAAGAAGTTTCACTTAAAATGCGCGTGCACAGCGCACACATGATTTTTTTCTTGTGTAAATATATACTGTATACACACGTGTGTGTATATACAGGAACAAACCCTGGTAAGCAGATTTGTAGAGAGAGGTTATGATATCAAAATCATTCAAAGGGCATTAGAGCAGCAAAACGGACGGAGCGAAAAACTCTTTTGGAAAAATCAAGAAAGAAATATGAGACTAAAAAACAGGTGAGCGGAAAGTTATATTATCAACAACAACTACAGGTGTTCCCATATTCATCACCCAATAAATAATACAGCATTCAGCATGAAAGAAATCCTTAATAAATACTGCGGGATTATACTACATGATCCTATCATTCGATATAAACTACCACCTAAGATACCAATTGTATTTCAAAAAGCGGGAAGTATCAAACTATGAAAGCACCTCGCAGGTTAAGAACAGAAAACAAGGGGAGTTTAATGAATGGACCTTCCCCAAATGGTAATTCCCCCTGTGGGAGAACACGGTGCCTTACGTGTAAACATCGTAAGAAAGGGGATACGGTTACCTCCCACTCCAATGGAGTGTCATATCCAGTGGTAGGACATATAGACTGTTTGTCTGCACATATAGAATATCTGCTCCCCTGTCCATGCGGTCTCCAGTATGGTCCATTCATAGTGTTTATTATTAAACACCCTCCCCCCACCTTACCTTGATGCGGCATCACGTGACCTGCAGCGTCATTTGACACCGCATTGCCATGGACAGAGTGACGCCGGCAGAGTCAAGGTAAGTAATAGCATTGCAGAGGCCTCACGCGATATCCCAACATTTAATTTTAATGCCTCAGGGACGTGCGCGGGGCCTCTGCAACCGCCCGCGTCCCGTCAAAAAAATCTCCCACCCCCCCATATATATATATATATCATAGAAAAAGAACAAAAAGCACTCCGTAATAATAGTCACTGGTGTGGGTGCAGATCCTATAATGAAGAATAAGCAATACGATACCGTTTGGAAACGAAATCAGCAGGCAGCACTCCAGTGGTGCACCACCTTGACAAAGGTCCCATTCGTGGACCGAAACGTTGGTTTTGTGTTTATTTTATTTTTTCAATACACTTGTTCGTTCAATTCTGGAGTGCTGCCTGCTGATTTCGTTTCCAAACGGTATCGTATTGCCTATATATATATATATATATATATATATATATATATATATATATATATATATATATATATACATATACATATACATATATATATTTATATATATCATACTATGTGTGTATATATATATTACACACATATAACATTTTATAAAATTTTATTCAACGTTTTAATTGATCATTTGTATAGAAAATGAACAATGTCGCAAGAAGCGCTATTTTTCAAAATGTAGCATCTCTATTAATTAGTGTAAAATGATACTTCATATAAAGCAGGTTATGAGACACAGTATTAAAAGACCATGGGGCCTATGCAGCAATTTGCGATATGTGTGTGTCGGCAGCACGCTTACATCTCCTGTGTTTGCCGGGAATTTGCCGCTAAATGCAGTAAATGGCGATTGTGAGGGAAATTGGTGAGTTGCACATGTTGCGAGTACAAGGCGCAGCGCTCCGCGTTCCTGCAGTCAGTGGCGGATGACTGCATGTGTATGTATTTCACTTGAATGTGGCGTCAACCTCTGCACATAAATAAAAAACCTCCTTCTTGCTTAAAGCATTCAGTTACTCACGGTAGTGACTGTCTTGCTGTTACTGAGATTAGCAAACCTTTTACTGCTGTCCCTAATTAGATACTTTTAGAAACATACCTGGTGCAGTGCTACAGTTGTGTCTTCTGTTCTTTGACACGTGAAGAGGTGATACATGTGTGCATGTGTCTTGTGACATTTCATGTACATTTGTGTCTGTGTGTTGGACTCTGTTGCAAAGCTAACATTTCAGTGAGTTGCTGTGTGTACTGTAGCGCGTGCATGCAGCAAGAGGGGGATGACGTCATGTATCTGTATTGAAGGAGAATTTGGCGGCAACTTTTGAACATGAAAAAATCACCTCATGATAGTTTGACGCATTCTGTTACTCACAGCAGTGTGTTTCTTGCTGCTAGTGACATTAGCAAGGCTTTCACAGCGCTGTCCCTCAATAGATAGTTTTAGGAACATACCTGCTTCTTGTCATTCACAAGACAGACACCTTTGGCTAACATTAATAATGTATTTTATTATAAACAACACATGTAACAGGTTCTGAATGACATGTAATACAATTGAAGCTGCGCTGCCAGCAGCAACAGTACAATGACACAACAACGTCACTAGCAGCTGAAATGTTCGGCTCTCGCCTGCTTGTTGGTGCCTTCTTGTATTGCCGCAGCTTTTTGGCGCTTTTCTCGCAAGGAGTTTCTCCCGCGCACCCCCGAGATCTCACTCGGCATCTACTGAATTCAGAGTGCTGCTTAATATGGCGAAATAGCCATTCTCGCCACCCCGCCGGCGCTTGATTTCCGGCAACAATTGCATATGCCGTTTTTCAGTTAACTCGCACACATACCGGCATCAACAGCATACTACATGCCAATCTCGCAATAAAACAGGCAAATTCTGCCTTCTCGCAAGTTACTGCATTGGCCCCCATGTCTCTTATCACATCCCAGTATATGGATATCTTCTATTATCACAAGCTGCTAACATCTGACAGGGCTCAGAGTCTGAGCCCAGAATGTGACATACTGAACATTCTCATTCTAAATTTCAAAAAATATTGTGTTTATTTCTGACCTGACTGCCGTGGTTACAGCTCAACCACTCTGTTCTACTGCATGTCACCACTTTCTGCCACAACCAGCTGACGGTGGATCTACAAGGAGTTCAACGCTCATTGGCATCACATCTGTGGCTTGGTTGACGTATCATTTCTCCAGCTTTTTATTGTATTGTTTTTAAATAGATTATATTTATTTAGTTTAATAGATATTTATTTAGTTTAATAGATATTTATTTAGTTTAATAGATTATATTTATTTAGTTTAATAGATTATATTTATTTAGTTTAATAGATATTTACTTAGTTTAATAGATTATATTTCATAGTTTGATAGATTATATTTAGTAGTTTGATAGATTATATTTAGTTGTTTAATAGATTATATTTGTTAGCACAGTAGATTATATTTACTAGTATTTAAGTCTCCCCCTCAGTGCCCCATTAGGACCCGTGCATATATTTAACACCTTTTCGGAGTCCCTTATTTTTTAGACCCTCGGAGCCGAAACCTAAAGGGGTCAGCTAAGAAAGTTCGGATCAAGAGGCGCCACACAGCTTAAAGACAGAACATTTCCAAGGGAGATGGCGACACCTGAGGTAAGATCTAATTAAAGGACAACCTTTGGGGAACGAAAGGGTGACGGGGAGTGTAAGAGGGGGGTGAGAGAGCAAGGTGGTGTGTGAGAATGGGGCAGAGTAAGAGAACGCAGAAATGATGGGGATTTGCTGCATACTTTTAACGGTGCTCTTTAGTCCCAGGGAAGACCGGCATTTTGTCCAATGTATACAATATGATTGATGGAAAAGGGCCCACGGATTTGAATCAAAAAAGATAATTTATTGTGCCACAGACTACAACGTTTTGACTGCTGGCGTTTGTTTACTAGCTTTAGTGGGTTTAGCCACTTTACCTGAGAAAGACCAGCAGGCCGAAATGTTGTAGTCTATGGCAGTGCAAGAGAAAACAGGTTGGGGGGAGGGGGGTTCTCGCAAGGTTGCCGACCCATGGGTGAGGGTCCCCGGTGGAAACTAGTCCTGGGCCCCGGGAAAGCTGTCTGTGGCCCATACTGTACAGATAAGAGAGAACAATGGCAGAGCACAACCGGAATCATCCGAACAAGAAATTAGGAGGGAAGTGCGTTATCCATAAAAAATGTAATAGTCATGGAAGGAGAAAGGGCAAGGCATTACCGTACCAACATGTTTCGTGCTACACAGAGCACTTTATCAAGGCATGATCAACGTGGACGCTGCAGCAGACTCGTGAGTTTTCTTGCTTGCTACCTGGTCATATCATTATTCCACAAAAGGATTAGGGTACTATTTATTGGGGTAATCATTAGCCTTTGGGATCCTGGACAATGAGTGCCATCTATGGTGGTTTACCAACTAGGATACCACACCCAGTACCCCCCTACAATCAAGAATATATCCCAGCCTTCATATAGGATTCATTATCTTCATAACATTATCATTATAGCCGTATACAGTTCTTAGCACCACGCATTATTCTTCTGTGGCCCAAGCTGAGTAACATGTAGAAAGGACACATGTATGTTCAGAATGAGTTAGCATGGTATTTTGAGAGGCATCATAGCAGGTAATACTGAGCACTGCAAGGCCAGTCAGTATGAGAAAGGGTCCGATGGAGGAGTTGGAGGGCCCCAGAATATCTCTTAAAGCAGGAGTGTGCAAACCGAGGGGCGCGACATTTTCTTGGGGAGGAGGGGCTTGGCGCCTACAGAGGCCCCTCGCTCTTCCCACAGCATTTAAATTAAATGCCGGCGATCGCGCGCAAGGCCTCTGTAAGTTCCCTTTCCTTGTCTCTTGTGGCTACTGGCGACAGCAACGTTGCGTCACATGATGTGGTATTGCCATAGCAACATGACATCACATGATGTGGTTACATCAGAACGTCGGAGACAAGGTGGGGAGGGGGGAACAGGGGGGAACAGGGGAAAAGGGTTGTGCAACCCTGTCTTAAAGCATTGTCCTGCATACAGAGTGAAGGCGAAAAATGGTTAGACGAAGAATGGTTAAGCGAAGACTCGGACATGAGACCGAGAAAAAAACCGAAAAAAAGACCGGATCGGGTGAAGGTGAGTGATGAAATAGGCGTCACTGTGTAACTCTTCCAGTTACCTGCAACTTCATGCAGAGAAATAGCAACGCTTGTTTTTAACGCGTTAAGCGCCAACTGCTGAGAGGTTAAGGGAGTTACTAACCCAAACTCAGCGACGCTTCTGTGTCTCTGTGATAACTCCCCCAGGACATGCTAGGAAACCAGAGGGAACTCAATGTATTTTTTCCTGGTAAAATATTTTATAAATAAAAACATGACCTCGGAGACTGTGAGACTCCCCCTCCCCCCCCCCCTTCCCTTCTACACTTGGCGTCCCAAACCCCACCATAACCAATACATAAATAACCACAAAAACGAGGTCTGGCGGTGTGAGGCCGCGGCTTTTTATTAAAACTTCAATTAACCTAATAAGTGCCACCCCCTGCCAGAGTGCTCGCTCATTGGGTAAAGCCAAAGGTACCCGAACCAATGGCCGTAACTCCCCCCTAGCCGGGCCCCACCCCGGCCATCTGGCGAGAATGGGCCCCAGGAACGCACGTGTAAATGAGCCGCGCCCACTCGCCACTCCCAGCCACCTTTTATTTTATTTCTGTTATTCATTTTCATTGTTTATTTATTCTTTTTTTTATTTTAAACACGTACAACCGACATATTTACCAGTATTCACAATAAAGGGCAGGGTGGGGGCACTCTCATGGCAGGGCGTAGCCTGACCCCGCGCCTCTGTCTAATTCTAACCTCCCTGGCCCTTCTCCCGGCCGTGTCCCCATCACTGCCAGAGGGGGCGAGGGGGGGGGAGGCCATGGGGGACGTAGTCCACACTCACAGGTAAGAGAGAGCCTAGTCCCTCTGGTCATAGCGCCCGGTCACCGAGGGCTCAAGGCTACTTTTCTGGGTTATTTTGAAGCAAGCTACACTAGGGAATATTTATTAGGGGTCTCCCCTGACGCAGAAAACATTTAGGGGTCTCCTCAGACACAGGGAGAACATTTAGGGGTCTCCCCAGACACAGGGAGAACATTTAGGGGTATCTCCAGACACAGGGAACATTTAGGCGTCTCCCCAAAAATAAGAGAGAACATTTAGGGGTCTCCCTAGACACAGAGAGAATATTTAGGGGTCTCCCCAGACACAGAGAACAATTCCTGGTCTCCCCAGGCAAAGAGAAAACATTTAGGGGTATCTCCAGACACAGAGAGAACATTTAGGGGTCTCCCCAGACACAGAGAACAATGCGTGGTCTCCCCAGGCAAAGAGAGAACATTTATGGGTCTCTCCAGACGTAGAGAGAAAATGTAGGGGTCTCCCCAGACACAGAGAACATTTCAGGGTCTCCCCTGGCACAGAAAACATTTAGGGGTCTCCCCAGACACAGGGAGAACATATAGGGGTCTCCCCAGACACAGGGAGAACATTTAGGGGTCTCCCCAGACACAGGGAGAACATTTAGGGGTCTCCCCAAACACAGAGAGAAAATTTGGGGGTTCTCCCTAGACACAGAGAGAACATTTAGGGGTCTCCCCAGACACAGAGAACAATTCGTGGTCTCCCCAGGCAGGGAGAACATTTAGTGGTCTCTCCAGACAAAGAGAAAATTTAGGGGTCTCCCCAGGCACAGAGAACCGCACACATTTAGGCCTTGACCCCGCTGCCTACTACAGCGTCCGCTGTAGCGGACGCTGCACGGACGAGAGCCCTCCCCTCAATGGCGCAGGGACCGCTGCGAGGGGGGCTGCAGCGCCGGGGCGAGAGCTGCTCCTGCTCTCAATAGAATTGAGAGCAGGACTCGCGACGAGTGATAAGGCACGCCCCCCGTGGTTCAGCCAATGAGGGCGAATCTGCCGGGTGACGTCATGGCCGGCCCCCGTCACTCCCCCGCCACGCCCCCACCCCGGTCTCTCTTTCTGCAGTGAGCTGCAGACCAGGGAATCAGCTGCACGCGCCGCCAATCTCGCGGGCGCGCGTTGCAGCAGAGTTACCGGGCCTTAGCCTTAGATCCCAAAGCCTCAGCCTTTCCCACACTGAAGGCGGAGGGTGTCAAGATTCCAGGTATTTAAATAAAACGTTGTTACCCGGAGTGTGTCTGGCTTTTATTGTAACTTGTCCTGAAGTCTGTCACTGATACAGGTTATCTATATCATCACTTCCCTGTGTGTATCCGACTGTCTCTTTTCTTATTAACTCTGCGCATGTCTGTCACTTGTTATAGTAGATCTGTCACTTTTCATGTTCCCTTTGAGTGTATCTTGTGTCTCTTTATGTCTCGCTGTATCTCCATGTGTTTGCTAAGACTTTCACTGCTACAGTGCTAGAGTCCTACAAAAGGTGTGTTGGTAGATGTGTGTGTGTATAGGTGTGTGTGTTGAGGTAGGTGTGTGTGTGTTGAGGTAGGGATGTGTGTAATAGAGCAAGAGAGAGAGAGATAGCGGCACAGCGTTTCGGTCCTATATATACACACACACGTTCCTGCTCCTAAAAAACTGCAGGAACGGAGTACCAACAGGTTCCTACTCCTAAAATAGAAACGCACAATCAGTCATATTCACACACTCCCACTAAAATACGCACAGATTGATACTCTTGTACAAGCACAGACACACACTACAAGATATATATACATGTATACATACACACACACACAATCATACTTCTCATTATGCTTTACAAACACAGTAACTGTCAGACAGTAACACAAACTCACTCAGAAACACACACTAACGGTTTTATACACACATACAGACATATGCTCCCTCTCATTCTCACTACACACGCACCCTCTCGGTGTACAAAAAAAACAATGCTTATAAAAAAAACATATTAAAAAAAAACCAATGCATATAAACAAACCCCAGTGCATATAAAAAACAATACATATAAAAAAACATAATGCATAAAAAAAAACAATACATATAAAAAATAGCCCAATGCATATTAAAAAGCTCCCAATATATATTTAAAAAAAAACAATGCATATAACACCACCCCCAATACTTTAAAAAAAGCCAGACTTACCTTGTGGCCAGGCCCGGCTGCAGGACTTCTCGCGGCCGGGCCCCGGCTCTCCCCTCAGCTGCAGGTCTCTCTGTCCCATGTGCTTTTAACGCTGGCGCGCACGCCGGAGACTGGGCTTAGCTTACTACCGGCACGCTAACATCAGAGAGGTGCGCTGGCATTGGAAGCTCGGTGTGGGACAGAAAGAAGAGGCCTGCAGCTGAGGGAGATCCGGGACCCGGCCACGAGAGGATTGGCAGCCGGCCAGGATAGAGGTCAGGCCCAACTTGCAGTGCCGGCCAGGCCCCTCACAGATACCTGTCCCGGCTATCCCCCGGCTATCTCCCCCTGTCGGGGAATGGGCCTTGAATGAGTCTATTACTCTGAAGCGTTGCTAACATTGCGAAGCAACGTTGGGTTGTGAAGATTGTTACTGTTTGAATGCTGTGGACAATTGGCTTAACCGTCGATCCCCCCATACAGCACCAGGACATGTATGGGAGTGAGGAATACATGTGATCACATTACTATCCTCTGTATCATAGGCATGGGAGGAGTTTGACAGCGAGGAGGAAGAAGATAAAAAACGCACTTCACGGGTAAATGGGAATGGCATAGTTGTGAATCTGCCGCACACACGGTGCTATTAGCTGTTGTACTATTTATGGAAAAGTCTGCAACACTTTACAGTGTAATAATACAGAATCTGCTGGAGATGTTTTAATGAAGGTTAGTGGGTCCCTGTTTCCTCGGGTCTCATGCGATGGGAGCGTTCCCCAAATCTGAGGTTTGTGCCCCTATTAAATGGGGGGGGGGGGGAGAGAAATACATAGAAACAAAAATAAGGAGAGACAGAGATAAATAAAAGAGATAAGATTAAAGGGAGAGAGACTGACAGGAGAGAGAAAGGAAAGGCAGAGAGTAGGGAGACTTCTCGTCCAAGATGATGAAACAGCTGTGACCCATGGACACCTTCTCTGGGAAACCTTCCACTACCCATGTGACATTACACCTCCACCGTAGGGCGTACTGCGTCTGGGGAGGGTGTGTGTAAAGGATCCTGGGGAGGGGCATATAACGGAGTTCTGCGGAGGGGTATACAATGGGTACTGGGCCTGGGTAGGTGGGTATAATGGGGTAATGGGCCTGGGGAGGTGGGTATAACGGGGTATTGGAGAGGGGGTATAAGTGGCACAGGAGCTCTTGCGATACAGAGTATCACTGTCCCTGGTTACAAACACTTCATGTCTCCTGCAGATCAGGACATGCACGAAGGTGTTGCGCTTTGTGCCACCAGACGACGAGGCGGGCTACGAGGCGGACGACGAGGCAAACGTCGAGACGGATGACGAGTCGCACGACACGTGGGGTGACGAGGTGGAAGCCAGATGTAGAGGGATGTGGTGCTTCCCCTGTCTCAGGCTGGGGAGAAGATTCCAGAAGCAGGTAGCAGAGGGGCCAGTGCAGAGAATTAGGGGTATTCTAGGGACCCTGAGAAGATGGTTTGACCGCAGGAGGGAGATAAGAGCACAAAGGCTGCGGGACAGGCAGGCACGTGAGAGAGAAGAAGAAGAACGGGCAATGCGCTGGTTTTATGCGCACCAGCTGGGAGTTTCAGTTATGGCCCTAGATGTATAAAAAAATAATAAGATAAATAAAATAATAAACAGAGGCGTAGCTATCGGGCCTGCAGGGGGTGCGACCGCACCCCAGCGCGACGCAAAATGAAAGGGCGCCAAAATACTGGACAAAAAAAAGAAAAATAATTTAAAAAAGATAAATAAATAAAATAATAAGAGGAAAAAATAATAATGATTATTAATGCGCCCCTAGGACCTTAGCGCGCTAGGCGACCGCCTAATGGACGGCCGGCCCTGCGAGGTGTGCGGGAGGAAAAGGGGTGAATGGGATAGATATGCAGGGGAATTGGGGAGCAGGTGAGTTATACACAGGGGCACAAGGGCCCCATCACCCGCATCTCTATATACTGAGTGTGCCCTGTGTATAACAACGCTGATCTGTGCTGCTCCATCTGATCTCACTGCGCAGTGATCCAGGGACCATCCGATCGCCATTTAATGGGGTCAGGAAGGAATTTTTTTCCCCCATTGCACAGCAGGGGTTATGTTTCGCCTTCCTCTGGATCACAGCAACAAACTGCCCTTTGTGCATGAATTATCAGTGAGATCTTTATACTCCCTGCATTGGTCTTCACCCCTTTGCTGCCGGAGGGGCCTGCAATGCATTGCTCTGCGTGTTACTATATCGCTCTGCAATGTGCTGCAGGCCCCTCCCAGCAAAGAGATTAATTATTTAAATAAAATACTCTCTTTAATCAAACCTATGTGTAGTGTCTTTTCTATCCGTTGTATCTATTGCTAACAGCTCAGTGATTCTTACCCAGGACGCTGCACTAGTGTCACGCTGCCAAGCCGGGTGTGAAGAAGGTTTATAGGGTCACATACTGTATACACTTCTGCCAAAACACGAGTGCAAACAGGAAGCCCCTCTGATCTGTCATATCTTTTATTACACAAAACGGTATCTAAAAAGGTAAAAAGAACATACAGGGGATTCTGCTACAAATATCTCTATAATTACAAACCAATTACCAAAATATTTAGATTGGAGTCGAGTTAAAATTGAAGGGGAGTCAAATATAGGGTAATGACATACAAATATCCCCAGAAAAGTAGCCCCCCCGAGTACTTACCTCCCGGCTCGCACCCCCCCTCCTTCTCGGCTCCGGCGTCAAATAACATCATGGTGTCATGTGAAGTCACGTGACCCCGCGGCATCATTTGACGCCGGTTACCATGGCTACGTGTCGCCGAAGATCAGGTAAGGAGAAGCTGCAGGGGCATCGCGCAGTCCCCTCGGCATTTGATTTAAATGTTTTGGGGGAGAGCGCGGGACCTCTGTAGCCACCACACACCCCTGAAAATCCTCCGGCCCCACTTTGCACACCCCTGCCTTAGTACATATGCATAAAAGGGTGAGCGGAACTGTACGTTCTAATTGTTAAAAACAAAAATAATAACATTTTAATAGTAAACGAGAACGCCGAAAAGCGTGATAATTATATACATTGATAACAAAATGTCAATCAATAAGAAGGCTGGTCGGGAAAATGCAGGGTAGGAGCCGGAGGGCCTCAATATAAATACCCCTAGAAAGCCGATTGCTGTATGCAGCCACGGGAGACCATCGGCATTAGGCAAGGTGTATGCAGCGGCTGGGAACAATAATGTCCATATAATTATCTGTTTAGGTGCCAGATGGAGTATCTATGGTGTAGGAGTGATTGATCCATACAGGTACCCCCAAATAGATATATGCACAGTCAGTAGTATATGCTGGTAAATATACAGAGCATTAGAATGCACTGAAAGGCACAAAAACCATGGAAGGTATATACAGTATAAACACAGCCCCAATACAGCAGTGTCTCCCAGTGGCTCTAAACTTCCAATCTCTTTCTCGCTCGTGAGCGTCACTGGCATGATGTCACTACGCCCCAACGCACGTTTCGCGTGACGAGTCACGCTTCTGGGGGGAGGAGTCACGTATAGCTGCTTCCGTGTATCAGATATACCCTGTAGCATGGGTGGAGCTAGAGAAGGCAGCCAATAGAAAGGTGTCCGGCGGAATAGACGTCGTCACGGACAACCAAAGGTAAACAATGTTTGGAGGGCACTGTCAAATATGGTAAGTATATAAAGGAGTATAGTAAACTGTCAGGGGAGTGATCCAGAGCTTCCCTTATACTGTAGCTCAAATACCGCCGGGAGGCACCAAAATCAAAAGAGAAGAGACCAGCATACATAGGTTTCCGGTGTAACATGGATATAGACACACGTTAATTAGGAGGCAGCAAAGGCCAAACTATGAGTATATCTCTCGCATGAATAGGTACATGTCCTGTATCGTTGGCCAGGATGAATATGCACCAAGATGTAGAGGGGCCAGAAATATAGGTTGCTATCTAGATGGCTGATGTTGCAATAATGACTGGTCATAAATAGCCATATGCAGCCCCACAGCGAACTTTCAGATAAAATATATTATAAATAAATGAATGTTGGCGAAGAGAGCTCGATTTTGTGTGGCGACTGCAGCAGAGGAGAAGGGTGACGGAGAAGGGTAGCAGAGTCGGCTGGGGGCGAAACAGACGAGTGGGAAGAGATGGGGTGATGTAGGTTTACATTAGAGAGCAGCCAAATTCATGATCATCACTTATTTTTGAGTAAACACACACCTATACTTAAGGGGGCATCGCAATAATTTACAGTTAAACAAATTAAAACGATATATTGTACAATTGTTACGTTAGACAGGAAAAGCGAGAAGGAAGAGCTAAGTCTTACACTGAGCCCCAAACAGTGGTAAAGTAGATATACACCAGAGTTCCAGACCTCTGAAGCTGCAGACATGAAGCCTCGCCCACCCAACCACCCAGCATAGGGTGCAGTGCCCTTGGCACAGAGAGGCAAAACCCCCTGAGAACGTGGGAAGACCCAGTATCCCTCCGCAACTTCAAAAGAGACAGCAGATGGGCATGCCCTGACCTTGCAAGGTTTTAAAGGCCAACATGAAGCGAACCCGGTTGATCAGTGGAAGCCGGTACAGATCACGTAAGATGAGAGGGATATGCGCAAAGCGAGAAATTCTGCTGAAACTGTAGGTGATGCAGGTTAACATTACGATGAACACCCACAGATCAATCTTAATGACCCCGCTAAGTTAATGTGACTATGTATTTGTAGCGCACAGAGTGTAAGGCCTTGGCCATGTTTAGCGCTTGCTGGCGGAAGCGTGCTGACGCGCGCTCCCGCTCAGCACTGAGCCCCTGCAGCCACAATTAGAGTGGCTTTAGTAGGGGCTCACCTGCGCTTCCGCGCGCTTGCGGAAGCGCAGGTCTTAGGGGAATTTTAAATTCCCCCGCTTGCCGGCGCGACAGGCCAGTCACGTGAGCGGTTCGCCCAATGAGGGCGAACCAGCTCCGTGACGTCACTGGCCCGCCCCCGGCCAGTGACGCGCCCGCCCCCGGCCCGCCCCCTGACGGCTGCTGACAGTGCGTGCGGTAAGCAACCGCAAGGCCAGGGACAGCACCCGCTTTCCCTGCGCCTCAGCGCGCCTCAGCACGCCAGCAGGGAACATGGCCGAGGCCTAACTGAAAGAAATCACACTAGATCCCTTTCACAGCTGCACTCACTCTGTGCCAGGGACAAGCTTGAAAACGAGAGGTAACTCTCCCTGTATTACTTCCTGGTGAAACATTTCATAAATAAATAAATAAACCTGGACAGCCATGAATAACAAAGTTAGGTAGGAGATAGGAGGATTTTGAGTTGAACAACAGAGACGCAATATTGTCTGTATACACACTCAAAATATATAGCTACGGTATATTCTAGCAGTGAACATAGAATTAGAGTGTGTGGCTTTAAAGTGTGTGGCTATATGTGTGTCTAAGTCTGGAGTGAGGAAGCGCCCAGAAAAGAGGGCTACAATTAAGCTCCTAAACTTTAGCATTCCCCAAGCTGCTCTTGGAATAGCACGGCTGTAAAATACTAGCCTAATGTGCTACTGGAATGAATTGCACCCAAGTGGTGAAGGGTGGATCACAGTGCACCTAGGGGGGCCCGATATCATTCGATTCATTCCTACAATAAAATCACTACATGAGTTGACCCCACGGGATGCTGGTGGGTTTTCAGATAGGACAGGAAGGATAAGTCCAAAAGTGAATGACCTCCCTCTCCGGACACTCACCTGGTCCTATATGAGGCTCGGCTTCCTGCAGTACTACATGCCCTGTTCCTGTGATGTGAGGGGAATAGGGACTTGTGCAAGGAATCCTGGGCCTGCAGGAGTACAGGGGGAAGCCATAATACTCTGAGCCCAAGAACTTACAATCTACTGAGTTGTCATCCCAAAGACTACTGAAGGACAGGAAAAATCTATAATACTTTAATAAAATTAGTGTACAATCTACTTCGAGATTATAATCCTGGGGGCCTGCAGAAAAACTCTAACCCAAAGAGCGTACAATCTACTTCTGACAATGACTCCCTCCCCTTGCAGTCACATTGCAGACGTACCTTCTGCGTGACGACATGAGGCTTCTTGCAGTACTGGCCGTCCTGTCCTGGGGATGACAAGGAACAGGATCTGTATCATAGGGAGGAATAACACTGGTTATCATTGGGGTTGTCTCTGTATGAAAGGTGCAATCCCGCCAGAATCAATGAGCTAAACACATCATATGGGACAGCAGCCAATTACATATACGTCCCAAAATGTATCCCAAATTATCTCCATATCTATTCCCTTCTAAGCAATAGTGTTACGGATTCTCGCTGTATCAGGGAGACTCTGTGGTTGTGGTTTCCTCTCCCAGGATCCCCAGTTTGTCTGTTTGCTGCTAATTGTCTCTTCTTCCCCAGGGAGGGCAATTACATTATCTGCCATGTTGTTTTATCCCAGATATTGAGATCTTCCTGGTACTTACCTTGCCCTCAGAGGGGGTCTACTTTATTTTCCTTTCTGTCCTTTCTTGGTATTTGCCGATACTCTGTTCCACTCTTCGCACCGTGGAAGGGGCGTTAGGGCCTCTCTTCCCTTGTGTGAGGTCTGAAGGCGGAACGGGAACCCCATCTGTACCTGATCCCTTGGCTTCTCAAAAGGCTTGTTATTTCCCTTAATCAATGACGTTTAGCCAGCGTTATTGGGGCGATATCAGTGAAGACCTGTTTCCTGGAATCTGATTGTATTGAGATTTCTAGTTTTGTGGAGAATCTCCTTTACTGAAAAATAGTGCAGCCTAGTTATAATATCTCTGGGTCCTCTCCCTTCACAATCTCTTGGTCTCAGGGCTCTGTGAGATCTGTCCATTTCAAGTCTCTCGGTGGAGGCCGGTGGTATTATGTTTTTTGGGAGATGGTGGAATGCAGGGATCACCGGACATGGATTCACCAAATATTTAATCTCTTTTTGACTCAAAACTTTAATTGTTTTACCTAGTTCGATCAAGTCTAGAAAGGCTCCAAAAAGGAGTCCAAGGGATCACCTGGTAGCCCAGAGTAGGTGGTAACATCTCCAAGTTGGCGATATGTCTCCTTGAAGTAGCTAGCCCTACTCTAAGAGGAGGTGTGCCTGTCTCTCCAGCTGGCCGTGCTAGGAAGTGGATTGGTAGTGACGTCACTAGGGGGCGTGACTGGCGAGGGACGGCAATGCCTTCAGACATGTATTTCCAAAGAGGTAAACATGGGCGCATTTATGACGTCATACATATGCGTTTTTGGCACGAAATTCAACTAATTCATTATACATGTGATATATGGTATAAATGGGTCCCCCAATGTATTGTACCTTACTCCTTGATAAAGCACCTTGTTGTGTGAAATGCGTTGGAGGGTTTTTACCTCCTTGTTTGTTATGTCTGATTACAATAAATATATTTGACATTTTTGATACCCCTGTGTCCCTGGGCAGTGCGCTGCTTGGTGCATTTCTTTGCATTTTTGGACTGTTATCAAGGCAACTCGGTGCTATTTGACACCGCGCAGCCATATTGCCAGTAGTTGCAGAGGGAGATGCCGGGAGACATTGTGATATGGTTAAAATATTTTTTATTTCTAACAAGATAAAAATAATGGGCACAAATAATGTTAAACATGCCTGGGGCATATAACAATGGAGGTATAATCCACTGTGGTGTTGACCACTGAAAGTGGATCAATATTAGTGCTGTTATTAGCAGCAACCAATACAATATTGTTCAGACTGCCCTGTAAATTAAATTGGGCACTACACAAGGTATTGTTCAGACTGCCCTGTAATTTAACTTGGGCAATTAATCCTAGATAATGCTCAGAGACTCTCAGACTATGGCTGTTGATTGTCTGGTGGGTTATATTGCCCAATTGAGGTAACGGGGTGCTGTTGGCTTAGTACCGTAGGTACAATGTGTACAAGTAAGCCTGTTTCCCCCCTATTAGGCGATTAGTGCACCAAAGATACGCTAAATACAGCAATGCAAATTTTAATATAAAGATCTCTTAAGTGTCCCAGCATCTAGATAAAAAGAGGGGTCTGTTTGGAGCCATATATAAATGCCAGAGCATCTGTATAGATTCAAGTGAGCAAGGGCTGATTGTAAAAGCCCTTTAAGTTCTAGTCTGAGTACTTTTAAAACCAGAGACAGAACATAAAACACAGACAAAGCTCAGTTTTTAGCACATCCAGTGAGACTCATACACGGTACAGTGCCTAAATATATATGTATAAATATCTAATAAGTAAAATGGTCTTTTAGTTTGACATTTTTGGCCAAAATTGTTGTAAGCCCCTGAGCCAACGCCAAGGCAGACCACATATCAGGGGTCCCTAACGCTAATATAAATTCTTAATAACCTGTGTAATAACAGGAAGAATGATTTATAGTAAATCTGTCAATATTAGTTGCAAAGTTCTGAGTCTGACTGAAGCTTTTATTAACCTGTACATTACCAGGAAAAGCACTCTGTATTAGAGTTGTCACAGCCAAACTGCAAGCAGGCAAGTTCCCCTGAGTGGAAGATGCTATGGAGTGGGCCCATAACCATTTAAATGTGGGAGGGGGTGAGCTTAAATTAGGAAGGAGGTTGCCACCCTCCAATCAGCCATGACTAGCTGGACAAGAATTGTAAAACATACTGGACACCTAACAAGCTCCTATTGAACCCCCAAAATGACCACAACATATATATAAGCATATGAGTGTCACAGAGGAGTGCTACTGAGCATGACAATATATATTTTTAAAACCAGAGACAGAACATAAAACACAGACAAAGCTCAGTTTTAGCACATCCAGTGAGACTCATACACGGTACAGTGCCTAAATATATATGTATAAATATCTAATAAGTAAAATGGTCTTTTAGTTTGACATTTTTGGCCAAAATTGTTGTAAGCCCCTGAGCCAACGCTCAGGGGCTTACAACAATTTTGGCCAAAAATGTCAAACTAAAAGACCATTTTACTTATTAGATATTTATACATATATATTTAGGCACTGTACCGTGTATGAGTCTCACTGGATGTGCTAAAAACTGAGCTTTGTCTGTGTTTTATGTTCTGTCTCTGGTTTTAAAAATATATATTGCCATGCTCAGTAGCACTCCTCTGTGACACTCATATGCTTATATATATCTTTTATATATATGTTGTGGTCATTTTGGGGGTTCAATAGGAGCTTGTTAGGTGTCCAGTATGTTTTACAATTCTTGTCCAGCTAGTCATGGCTGATTGGAGGGTGGCAACCTCCTTCCTAATTTAAGCTCACCCCCTCCCACATTTAAATGGTTATGGGCCCACTCCATAGCATCTTCCACTCAGGGGAACTTGCCTGCTTGCAGTTTGGCTGTGACAACTCTAATACAGAGTGCTTTTCCTGGTAATGTACAGGTTAATAAAAGCTTCAGTCAGACTCAGAACTTTGCAACTAATATTGACAGATTTACTATAAATCATTCTTCCTGTTATTACACAGGTTATTAAGAATTTATATTAGCGTTAGGGACCCCTGATATGTGGTCTGCCTTGGCGTTGGCTCAGGGGCTTACAACAATTTTGGCCAAAAATGTCAAACTAAAAGACCATTTTACTTATTAGATATTTATACATATATATTTAGGCACTGTACCGTGTATGAGTCTCACTGGATGTGCTAAAAACTGAGCTTTGTCTGTGTTTTATGTTCTGTCTCTGGTTTTAAAAATATATATTGCCATGCTCAGTAGCACTCCTCTGTGACACTCATATGCTTATATATATGTTGTGGTCATTTTGGGGGTTCAATAGGAGCTTGTTAGGTGTCCAGTATGTTTTACAATTCTTGTCCAGCTAGTCATGGCTGATTGGAGGGTGGCAACCTCCTTCCTAATTTAAGCTCACCCCCTCCCACATTTAAATGGTTATGGGCCCACTCCATAGCATCTTCCACTCAGGGGAACTTGCCTGCTTGCAGTTTGGCTGTGAGTGGTTTTTCCTGGCTGGATCCTGCTTCTCCTTCCATTCAGAAGCGTATGTGCAGAGCTCCAGGCATTTGGTAAGGAATCAACTTTATTCTTTCTTTATTTGGTATATTTTGTTGTGGATCTGTGGGGGAGTATACTGTGAGTATACTGGGAGTTTTATAGAGGGTTTTGGGTGCATTTTCAGGATTAAAAACCGTTTTTGGTTTTCACCCAGGGGCTGCAGTGTTTAACCCAGCATAGCTGCAGTTTAGCTGGCTGGAAAACTGCAGTCTTACCCCCTCTCTCCTCCCTCACTACTGGAGGTTTTTACTGGTTGTTTAAACTTCCAATTTCACTCTTTTGTTTTCTTAAGCCTGATTCCTTTCTCACTTGCAATTGAGAGCTTTGTGTCTTTTCTATAAAGACTTGTAAAATTGTGGTGATTGCTTATTACAACAGAGAGAGAGTAACCAATAAGGGGAAAAAGATTTAAAACTGCAGCAGGTTTTTAAAAGCTGCTGGTTTTTTCCCCTTGCAGAGAGATCTCTTCTTAAAGAGACAGTTTCCTCTCTGTACCTCTCTCCCTAAGCAATACCCTCCCCTGACTTAGAGGCTTATTTGTTATCATGCCTGGAAAGGGGAATAGGACAAGTGCGGCAACGGGGGCGACGCCCGGATATAAAACACCAAAAACTGTGGCCCCTAGGAGCAACACTCTTAGTCACAGCCCTAGGCCTGGTCCTTCCAGTGCCCTGGCCACGCCTCCCCCAGCACCTGTTAGCAGCGTAACCCCTGCAGTCCCAGTTCCAACATGGGCGCATGTGGCAGTTGCAGGCGAAGGCCCCAGCAACAACAATGCTGGGGCCACGCCCTGTCTGAGCAGGAAGCTTGGGGTGAGGTGCCCAATGTCTCCTGGCCTAAACATGGAGATATATGTGAGGGCTGTGGCTGATGTGGTGGGTCCCTCTGCTGTGGTGGCGGCCAGCAAAATGTATGGGAGGGGCATTTTCTTCCTCCGTACGCTGGCTGCCACTCACACCCTGGTGCAGAAAGGCATCAGTGTAGGGGGGAAATACATCCCTATAGAGCCCATGGAGGGGTTAGGCACAAAGGTCATTCTGTCAAATGTGCCCCCCTTCATCCCAGATAGCCTCATGAAGCCATACCTGCAAGCCCTGGGAGACATTAAGTCCCCCATAATAAAATTATCTTTGGGCTGTAGAGATAGGGCGCTGAGGCATGTGCTCTCATTTAGGCGGCAGGTACAACTGCTGCTGCCGGGGAGCACTGAATCTGTGGAGGGTTCTTTTGGGGTGCGCTACGAGGGCATAACATACACCGTGTACTATGGCACGGAGGGGGTAAGGTGCTATTTGTGCAAGGAGCTGGGGCATACTCGCAGGAGTTGCCTCAAAGGGAACAGAGTACCTATCCCAACTCCTACACCCACCCCTCCCTCTGCCAAGACACCCCGTACCGCTGTGCCCACCACAGCGGGGCCCTCAGGGGCCCAGGTCCGTCCTGGGACCACAAGAGATGTCGCTGTCCCATCTGGAACAGTGACGTCTGTACCTCTCCCCAAAGAACAGAGGGAGAAGGAAAAGCCCTTGAGAGCCCAGGTCCCCCCTGGGACCACAGAAGATGTCACTGCTCCATCTCAAACAGTGACATCTGAACCTCTCCCCCCAAAAAAGAGGGAGAAGAAAAGAGTCACCCCAGAACAGTCACCCTCTGTTGTCACTGTCCCCCCCCAAGAACACCTTACCCCCAATGTAAGCACCGTACAGGGTGCGGGGGAGCAGGAGGAAGCTCCGGCTGGAGAGACAGTGGCACCCTCTTCTGGGGAAGCACCCCCCAGGAAGAAGCCTTTTAAAAACAAAAACAAGAGGGTGATTGAGGAGGGCGAGGAGGGTGAACCGTATTACGTTCACCCTCAGAAGTCTCCGAAGCGGAATGTAACAGCAATTCCGCACAGGGTGGCCCTGTCCGGCCCACTGGTTAGGATTAGCCAGTGTGAGCCGGAATCCATAAATATGCAGCCCCCCCCCCTCGAAGATCTGGAGGGAATACAAGGGGAAGAGGAGGTACCCGGCGTCCCTGGGGTGGAAGGTCAAAGTGCTCAACAACATGAGGCTTTGCCCCTAGAAATGGACGTTGGGAAGCCTTCCAACACTCCTCCCAGTTGGAGAACATCCCCCGGGGACTTGTGCTTCGGTGAACCTATCACACCGAAAGTAGCTGTCTTCGGAGACTCGGGGGTCGACCAGAATCTCCCTCCGGCTGTACCACCTTTGGGTGAAGCGCCTGAGGCCGAGTCAGGTTTTATGTCACCGGAAGGAGGGGATTGGCTAGGGCTGACCCCCATGGTTGAGGATTTAGAGGATGGAGCGGGGAAGGCAGGTGTAGGAGAGGAGGCTTTAGCGAGCAATTCAGGATACACTTGGAGGGTGTCTGACGTGAGCCCTCTTCGCAGAGAGTTTTGGTCTTTGTCAGAGATGACTGCCAAGCTGGACTCTCTCCTTGGGGTGCATGCTGAGGAGTGCCCTCCCGCGGTTGGCGAGTGCCCTCCCGCGGTTGGCGAGTGCCCTCCAGCGGTTGGCGAGTGCCCTCCAGCGGTTGGCGAGTGCCCTCCCGCGGTTGGCGAGTGCCCTCCCGCGGTTGGCGAGTGCCCTCCCGCGGTTGGCGAGTGCCCTCCCGCGGTTGGTGAGAACACCTGTGGCATCCCATTTATCCACACGGCGATAGAGGAGATTAGGAGGGCACTGGGTGCCTCTGTGGCCCCCGAGGACACTCGGGAGACCGCTGCCTCTATCATACCGCCTCCAGATACCCCTGAAGATTCTACCCAGGGGTTGGATGTGGAGGATATAGTGGACCCCCTCGTGGAAACACCAAAGAGGGGACCCACTCTAGGGCTGAGAAAGGCTCCCACAGAGAGGGGCGGGGGTCTTGAGTTTTTCAGCCAAGAGGAGCTTGGGGAGTTGGGGCTCAGTGAGGCATCCTCTGGCACCGCAGAGTCGGTGGGCTCCTTGAGCCCCGTTATCCCTGCCCAGGAGATAGATGAGTTCCTAGGAGATACCCTTCACAAGCAAGGAAAAAAGAAGGTGAAGTTGGCCCTCAAGAAGTGGAAGGATGCTTCGTTCATTCTCCACTCTCTTTTTGTATACACCAGGGCCAACCGCAAGGCCAGAATCTCAGGGTCTAATGAACATGTTCGTGCCCTAAAGTTCTACAAATTGATGCGAGAGCACGTAAAGGCTTCTCGGGGTATAGCACCCTGAGCGCCTGTGGGACGGAAAAACTCTTTGACTACCAATGGCTTTGAGCATCGGTACGCTTAACGTAAACAGCTGTAAGGACGGGTTGCGCAGGTTCCAGGTACTCTCCTTTTTACAGAAGGGAAAGTATTCTGTGAGTTTCCTGCAGGAAACCCATACCACTCCAGAGGCTGAAGCCAGCTGGCATCTGGAGTGGCGAGGCAAGGTCTTTTTCAGCCACCTCACTTCGACATCTTGTGGGGTGGTGACCCTGTTCTCTGAATCCTTTCAACCTGAGCTGCTGCTTGCCAAAACGGTTGTTCCAGGTCGCCTGTTGCATATCAGGGTCCGACACGAGGACTACACGATTAATTTCCTGAACGTGTATGCTCCTGCCACCGGACCCCTGAGAAGGCAGTTCTTCGTCAGAATGTCTGAATACCTGGAGACAGTCGACACGAACGAATACGTGGTGCTCGGGGGTGATTTTAACTGTACCCTCGAGGCTCGGAAAGACCGGAATGGTCCGGAGCCACACCCGTGTTCTGCGTCGGCCTTGCGGGAGGTCATCACCCGCTACTCCTTGGTAGACGTCTGGCGAGAACAACATCCTGAGGCATCCACTGAGTTCACACATGTTAGGGTGTTTAGGGGTGAACGGATGTCCTGGTCCCGGATAGACAGGCTGTATATTTCCAGCCACAGCCTGTCGCGAGCCCAGTCCAGTGCCATTAGGCTGGCGCCGTTTTCGGACCACAATTGTGCGTCCGTGACGGTGACGCTGCTACCTGCAGCACCTTCAGCCGCATATTGGCACTTCAACAATACTTTGTTGGAGGACAAGGGGTTTGAGACGTCGGTCCGAGACTTTTGGATGGCCTGGAGAGGTTGCAGGTC
Organism: Ascaphus truei; assembly: GCF_040206685.1. Taxonomy (NCBI): domain Eukaryota; kingdom Metazoa; phylum Chordata; class Amphibia; order Anura; family Ascaphidae; genus Ascaphus; species Ascaphus truei. The sequence goes on from NC_134498.1 coordinate 31,654,593, forward strand.
AGACTTTGCCACGTTAGAGCAGTGGTGGGACGTGGGCAAGGTTCATCTGCGCCTCGTGTGTCAGGAGTATACCAGAGGTGCCAGCAGGCAGCGCGATGCTGAGATCAAGGCCCTCAGGGAGGAGGTGCTCGATCTCGAGAAGAGGCTGTCTGTGGAAGGAGACCAATACCTGCAGAGTATGTACGTGGAGAGGAAGTACGCTCTCCGGGACTTGGAAGATCGGAGAGCTCGGGGGGCGTATGTGCGATCCCGCATCCACTTCCTTCGCGAGATGGATCGCGGGTCGCGACTCTTCTACGCGCTGGAGAAAAAGAGGGGAAACCGTAGACATATCACCTGCTTGTTGGCAGAGGACGGTACTCCTTTGACTGACCCGGAGAGCATCCGGGACAGAACCCGGAGATTCTATGTAGATCTTTTCTCTCCGGAGTCAATCCAGCCAGATAAATGCAGGGTCTTATGGGAGGGGCTTCCCACGGTCAGTGAGGATGGAAGGGAGCTGCTTGAGTTACCTTTGACCATGGCCGAGCTCTCTGAAGCCCTCAATCTCATGTCCCGCGGAAAAACGCCGGGTCTAGACGGGCTGACTGTGGAGTTCTTCCGGTTTTTCTGGGAGATGCTGGGACCTGATTTCACCGAGGTCCTAGCCGAAGCCCTGGAGACCGGTGAGATGCCCCTTTCGTGTCGGCGGGCAATACTGTCTCTGCTGCCGAAGAAGGGGGATCTCCGCCAGATTTCCAACTGGCGACCGGTATCACTGCTCAGCACGGACTATAAGATCGTAGCCAAAGCGCTTTCGCTGAGGCTCAAGTCCGTGCTGGCAGAGGTGATTCACCCCGACCAGTCCTATACTGTCCCGGGCCGGAGTATTCATGACAACATCTTTCTGGTCCGGGACCTGATGCATTACGCACAAAGGACTGGTCTATCACTCGCCTTCCTGTCCCTAGATCAAGAGAAGGCGTTTGACAGAGTGGATCACCGTTACCTTATGCAGACCCTGCAGGCGTTTGGCTTCGGCCCACAATTTGTGGGCTTTCTCCAGATGCTGTACGCCTCTGCAGAGTGTCTGGTGAAGATCAACTGGTCCCTGACGGCACCTTTTGTGTTTGGTCGGGGAGTGCGTCAAGGGTGCCCCCTGTCTGGGCAACTGTACGCGCTGGCCATTGAGCCCTTCCTCTGCCTACTGAGGAGGAGGCTCACCGGGCTGGTGCTGCGGGAACCTGACATGCGGGTAGTCCTGTCGGCTTATGCCGATGACGTGCTCCTCGTGGCCCAGGACCTAGATGATCTAGAGCGGGCACAAGCGTGCCAAGAGGTCTATACCGCGGCCTCTTCTGCTCGGATCAACTGGTCCAAGTGCTCTGGCATTCTGGTGGGTCCCTTACAGGTGGACTCCTTGCCCCCCGCGTTTCGGAATGTCTCGTGGGAGGGCGATACTCTCAAGTATCTGGGAGTCTACCTGTCTGCTGCGGAGGTCCCGGCCCCGGAAAACTTCAGTGATCTTGAAGAACGGGTCGTTGCTCGTCTGGGGTCATGGGTGTATCTGTCGAGAATGCTTTCCCTCAGGGGAAGAACCCTGGTGATTAATCAGCTGGTGGCCAGTCAGCTTTGGCACCGGCTGATAGCCATGGGTCCGTCCCCCGAATTTATCAACAAGATCCAGAGGAAGTTGATGGATTTTCTTTGGATAGGGAAGCATTGGGTCTCTGCAGGAGTTGCGTGTCTCCCTTTGGAGGAGGGTGGACAGGGAGTGGTGTGTGTTCGCTCCCAGTTACACACTTTCCGCCTCCAATACCTGCAGAGATACCTATTCGCAGATCCGTCTCCGCAGTGGTGCCAGCTGGCAACCAGTTTCTTTCGCCAGCTGCGCAATATGAGGTATGATCGGCAACTGTTTATCATCAGGCCCGAGGGTTTAGGTAGAGACCTCTCGGTGCTGCCGGCATACTATCGGGACTTACTTAAGGCCTGGAAACTGGTCTCCGCGACCAGGAAGGAACAGGCGGTGGGGGTTGGTTTCCTCGCCGAGCCCCTGCTGTATAATCCGGCAGTGGGGGCTCGGATGTTGGATTCACCCTCTATTTGCCGCCGGCTAATCCTGGCGCAGGTGACCAGAGTCGGGGATCTCCTGGACTATGGGCGGCGATACTGGGTAAGAGCAGAGGTGCTCGCGCCCCGTATGGGTCTGCGTACTGCCCGCGTCCCTCGTCGCTTGATCCAGGAGATTACGGATGCCATCCACCCCGACTCACGCACCTTCATTGAGGGGTTATTGCAGACCGGAGAGCCTTGTCAGCCTATCAACTTCAGCTCTCCGGATTTTTGCGTGGAACCGAAGCCACGGCAACCCCCTCTGGCTCTTCTTTCCCCCAACCTCAGCAAGTTGGGGGATATGTCCCCGGCGTGTTTCCGCGGCATGCCGAGGAAAGTCCTGTATTCTCTTGTGCTCCATATAGTGCATTACCTCGCCCTTGTCACCCGCCCAGACACCATCTGGAGGCGGGTATTCCCTGCGAACGAGGGCGAGAGACCCCGGTGGAGGGAACTCTATTCATCTTTGGTTCCCGGTCCCGCCGGGGATTTGGGTTGGAGGGTCCTCCACGGTGCACTGAGCACAGGAGAGTATTTGGCACACTTCACGGACTCCCCCGCTGCCTGTCCCTTCTGTGGCGAGCGGGAGTCCGTATATCACATTTATTCGAGTTGCGCTAGACTGCAGCCCCTCATGTCCTTCTTGAGGAGCCTTCTCCTGCAGTTCTGGCTGGGTTTTTCCCCTCAACTTTTTATTTTTGGGTGCCCAGTGTCCCGGAACGATAAGCCTAGGGATCTCCTGGTCAACCTGCTCCTGGCATTGGCTAAGGTAGCCATTTGTAAAACCAGGAAGCAGTGTTTGGAGGGGAGGGTCCCAACAAACATCGTGGCCATGTTCCGGGCGCTGGTGCACTCCCGTATTCGGGCAGAGTACTCGTACGCCGAGTCCACTGGGACGGTTTCAGAGTTTGCCTCCCAGTGGGCGTTAGGCGGGGTGCTTTGCTCGGTACCCCCCATCAAGGGTTCTTCAGAATTAACCCTTCTGTTTTAAGTGCACTTTAGCAGTGTACTTGTTGGATTCATTTACTTTTTTGTTTGACTGGTTTTTTCTTTGTTCTACTTGGTAACAAGTAGAATTGTTGTTTAACTGAATTGGCCGGCTTCGCCGGCCAATCAGTTTCAAACCAGATCAAAATAGGTCCACTCAGGGGAACTTGCCTGCTTGCAGTTTGGCTGTGAGTGGTTTTTCCTGGCTGGATCCTGCTTCTCCTTCCATTCAGAAGCGTATGTGCAGAGCTCCAGGCATTTGGTAAGGAATCAACTTTATTCTTTCTTTATTTGGTATATTTTGTTGTGGATCTGTGGGGGAGTATACTGTGAGTATACTGGGAGTTTTATAGAGGGTTTTGGGTGCATTTTCAGGATTAAAAACCGTTTTTGGTTTTCACCCAGGGGCTGCAGTGTTTAACCCAGCATAGCTGCAGTTTAGCTGGCTGGAAAACTGCAGTCTTACCCCCTCTCTCCTCCCTCACTACTGGAGGTTTTTACTGGTTGTTTAAACTTCCAATTTCACTCTTTTGTTTTCTTAAGCCTGATTCCTTTCTCACTTGCAATTGAGAGCTTTGTGTCTTTTCTATAAAGACTTGTAAAATTGTGGTGATTGCTTATTACAACAGAGAGAGAGTAACCAATAAGGGGAAAAAGATTTAAAACTGCAGCAGGTTTTTAAAAGCTGCTGGTTTTTTCCCCTTGCAGAGAGATCTCTTCTTAAAGAGACAGTTTCCTCTCTGTACCTCTCTCCCTAAGCAATACCCTCCCCTGACTTAGAGGCTTATTTGTTATCATGCCTGGAAAGGGGAATAGGACAAGTGCGGCAACGGGGGCGACGCCCGGATATAAAACACCAAAAACTGTGGCCCCTAGGAGCAACACTCTTAGTCACAGCCCTAGGCCTGGTCCTTCCAGTGCCCTGGCCACGCCTCCCCCAGCACCTGTTAGCAGCGTAACCCCTGCAGTCCCAGTTCCAACATGGGCGCATGTGGCAGTTGCAGGCGAAGGCCCCAGCAACAACAATGCTGGGGCCACGCCCTGTCTGAGCAGGAAGCTTGGGGTGAGGTGCCCAATGTCTCCTGGCCTAAACATGGAGATATATGTGAGGGCTGTGGCTGATGTGGTGGGTCCCTCTGCTGTGGTGGCGGCCAGCAAAATGTATGGGAGGGGCATTTTCTTCCTCCGTACGCTGGCTGCCACTCACACCCTGGTGCAGAAAGGCATCAGTGTAGGGGGGAAATACATCCCTATAGAGCCCATGGAGGGGTTAGGCACAAAGGTCATTCTGTCAAATGTGCCCCCCTTCATCCCAGATAGCCTCATGAAGCCATACCTGCAAGCCCTGGGAGACATTAAGTCCCCCATAATAAAATTATCTTTGGGCTGTAGAGATAGGGCGCTGAGGCATGTGCTCTCATTTAGGCGGCAGGTACAACTGCTGCTGCCGGGGAGCACTGAATCTGTGGAGGGTTCTTTTGGGGTGCGCTACGAGGGCATAACATACACCGTGTACTATGGCACGGAGGGGGTAAGGTGCTATTTGTGCAAGGAGCTGGGGCATACTCGCAGGAGTTGCCTCAAAGGGAACAGAGTACCTATCCCAACTCCTACACCCACCCCTCCCTCTGCCAAGACACCCCGTACCGCTGTGCCCACCACAGCGGGGCCCTCAGGGGCCCAGGTCCGTCCTGGGACCACAAGAGATGTCGCTGTCCCATCTGGAACAGTGACGTCTGTACCTCTCCCCAAAGAACAGAGGGAGAAGGAAAAGCCCTTGAGAGCCCAGGTCCCCCCTGGGACCACAGAAGATGTCACTGCTCCATCTCAAACAGTGACATCTGAACCTCTCCCCCCAAAAAAGAGGGAGAAGAAAAGAGTCACCCCAGAACAGTCACCCTCTGTTGTCACTGTCCCCCCCCAAGAACACCTTACCCCCAATGTAAGCACCGTACAGGGTGCGGGGGAGCAGGAGGAAGCTCCGGCTGGAGAGACAGTGGCACCCTCTTCTGGGGAAGCACCCCCCAGGAAGAAGCCTTTTAAAAACAAAAACAAGAGGGTGATTGAGGAGGGCGAGGAGGGTGAACCGTATTACGTTCACCCTCAGAAGTCTCCGAAGCGGAATGTAACAGCAATTCCGCACAGGGTGGCCCTGTCCGGCCCACTGGTTAGGATTAGCCAGTGTGAGCCGGAATCCATAAATATGCAGCCCCCCCCCCTCGAAGATCTGGAGGGAATACAAGGGGAAGAGGAGGTACCCGGCGTCCCTGGGGTGGAAGGTCAAAGTGCTCAACAACATGAGGCTTTGCCCCTAGAAATGGACGTTGGGAAGCCTTCCAACACTCCTCCCAGTTGGAGAACATCCCCCGGGGACTTGTGCTTCGGTGAACCTATCACACCGAAAGTAGCTGTCTTCGGAGACTCGGGGGTCGACCAGAATCTCCCTCCGGCTGTACCACCTTTGGGTGAAGCGCCTGAGGCCGAGTCAGGTTTTATGTCACCGGAAGGAGGGGATTGGCTAGGGCTGACCCCCATGGTTGAGGATTTAGAGGATGGAGCGGGGAAGGCAGGTGTAGGAGAGGAGGCTTTAGCGAGCAATTCAGGATACACTTGGAGGGTGTCTGACGTGAGCCCTCTTCGCAGAGAGTTTTGGTCTTTGTCAGAGATGACTGCCAAGCTGGACTCTCTCCTTGGGGTGCATGCTGAGGAGTGCCCTCCCGCGGTTGGCGAGTGCCCTCCCGCGGTTGGCGAGTGCCCTCCAGCGGTTGGCGAGTGCCCTCCAGCGGTTGGCGAGTGCCCTCCCGCGGTTGGCGAGTGCCCTCCCGCGGTTGGCGAGTGCCCTCCCGCGGTTGGTGAGAACACCTGTGGCATCCCATTTATCCACACGGCGATAGAGGAGATTAGGAGGGCACTGGGTGCCTCTGTGGCCCCCGAGGACACTCGGGAGACCGCTGCCTCCATCATACCGCCTCCAGATACCCCTGAAGATTCTACCCAGGGGTTGGATGTGGAGGATATAGTGGACCCCCTCGTGGAAACACCAAAGAGGGGACCCACTCTAGGGCTGAGAAAGGCTCCCACAGAGAGGGGCGGGGGTCTTGAGTTTTTCAGCCAAGAGGAGCTTGGGGAGTTGGGGCTCAGTGAGGCATCCTCTGGCACCGCAGAGTCGGTGGGCTCCTTGAGCCCCGTTATCCCTGCCCAGGAGATAGATGAGTTCCTAGGAGATACCCTTCACAAGCAAGGAAAAAAGAAGGTGAAGTTGGCCCTCAAGAAGTGGAAGGATGCTTCGTTCATTCTCCACTCTCTTTTTGTATACACCAGGGCCAACCGCAAGGCCAGAATCTCAGGGTCTAATGTACATGTTCGTGCCCTAAAGTTCTACAAATTGATGCGAGAGCACGTAAAGGCTTCTCGGGGTATAGCACCCTGAGCGCCTGTGGGACGGAAAAACTCTTTGACTACCAATGGCTTTGAGCATCGGTACGCTTAACGTAAACAGCTGTAAGGACGGGTTGCGCAGGTTCCAGGTACTCTCCTTTTTACAGAAGGGAAAGTATTCTGTGAGTTTCCTGCAGGAAACCCATACCACTCCAGAGGCTGAAGCCAGCTGGCATCTGGAGTGGCGAGGCAAGGTCTTTTTCAGCCACCTCACTTCGACATCTTGTGGGGTGGTGACCCTGTTCTCTGAATCCTTTCAACCTGAGCTGCTGCTTGCCAAAACGGTTGTTCCAGGTCGCCTGTTGCATATCAGGGTCCGACACGAGGACTACACGTTTAATTTCCTGAACGTGTATGCTCCTGCCACCGGACCCCTGAGAAGGCAGTTCTTCGTCAGAATGTCTGAATACCTGGAGACAGTCGACACGAACGAATACGTGGTGCTCGGGGGTGATTTTAACTGTACCATCGAGGCTCGGAAAGACCGGAATGGTCCGGAGCCACACCCGTGTTCTGCGTCGGCCTTGCGGGAGGTCATCACCCGCTACTCCTTGGTAGACGTCTGGCGAGAACAACATCCTGAGGCATCCACTGAGTTCACACATGTTAGGGTGTTTAGGGGTGAACGGATGTCCTGGTCCCGGATAGACAGGCTGTATATTTCCAGCCACAGCCTGTCGCGAGCCCAGTCCAGTGCCATTAGGCTGGCGCCGTTTTCGGACCACAATTGTGCGTCCGTGACGGTGACGCTGCTACCTGCAGCACCTTCAGCCGCATATTGGCACTTCAACAATACTTTGTTGGAGGACAAGGGGTTTGAGACGTCGGTCCGAGACTTTTGGATGGCCTGGAGAGGTTGCAGGTCAGACTTTGCCACGTTAGAGCAGTGGTGGGACGTGGGCAAGGTTCATCTGCGCCTTGTGTGTCAGGAGTATACCAGAGGTGCCAGCAGGCAGCGCGATGCTGAGATCAAGGCCCTCAGGGAGGAGGTGCTCGATCTCGAGAAGAGGCTGTCTGTGGAAGGAGACCAATACCTGCAGAGTATGTACGTGGAGAGGAAGTACGCTCTCCGGGACTTGGAAGATCGGAGAGCTCGGGGGGCGTATGTGCGATCCCGCATCCACTTCCTTCGCGAGATGGATCGCGGGTCGCGACTCTTCTACGCGCTGGAGAAAAAGAGGGGAAACCGTAGACATATCACCTGCTTGTTGGCAGAGGACGGTACTCCTTTGACTGACCCGGAGAGCATCCGGGACAGAACCCGGAGATTCTATGTAGATCTTTTCTCTCCGGAGTCAATCCAGCCAGATAAATGCAGGGTCTTATGGGAGGGGCTTCCCACGGTCAGTGAGGATGGAAGGGAGCTGCTTGAGTTACCTTTGACCATGGCCGAGCTCTCTGAAGCCCTCAATCTCATGTCCCGCGGAAAAACGCCGGGTCTGGACGGGCTGACTGTGGAGTTCTTCAGGTTTTTCTGGGAGATGCTGGGACCTGATTTCACCGAGGTCCTAGCCGAAGCCCTGGAGACCGGTGAGATGCCCCTTTCGTGTCGGCGGGCAATACTGTCTCTGCTGCCGAAGAAGGGGGATCTCCGCCAGATTTCCAACTGGCGACCGGTATCACTGCTCAGCACGGACTATAAGATCGTAGCCAAAGCGCTTTCGCTGAGGCTCAAGTCCGTGCTGGCAGAGGTGATTCACCCCGACCAGTCCTATACTGTCCCGGGCCGGAGTATTCATGACAACATCTTTCTGGTCCGGGACCTGATGCATTACGCACAAAGGACTGGTCTATCACTCGCCTTCCTGTCCCTAGATCAAGAGAAGGCGTTTGACAGAGTGGATCACCGTTACCTTATGCAGACCCTGCAGGCGTTTGGCTTCGGCCCACAATTTGTGGGCTTTCTCCAGATGCTGTACGCCTCTGCAGAGTGTCTGGTGAAGATCAACTGGTCCCTGACGGCACCTTTTGTGTTTGGTCGGGGAGTACGTCAAGGGTGCCCCCTGTCTGGGCAACTGTACGCGCTGGCCATTGAGCCCTTCCTCTGCCTACTGAGGAGGAGGCTCACCGGGCTGGTGCTGCGGGAACCTGACATGCGGGTAGTCCTGTCGGCTTATGCCGATGACGTGCTCCTCGTGGCCCAGGACCTAGATGATCTAGAGCGGGCACAAGCGTGCCAAGAGGTCTATACCGCGGCCTCTTCTGCTCGGATCAACTGGTCCAAGTGCTCTGGCATTCTGGTGGGTCCCTTACAGGTGGACTCCTTGCCCCCCGCGTTTCGGAATGTCTCGTGGGAGGGCGATACTCTCAAGTATCTGGGAGTCTACCTGTCTGCTGCGGAGGTCCCGGCCCCGGAAAACTTCAGTGATCTTGAAGAACGGGTCGTTGCTCGTCTGGGGTCATGGGTGTATCTGTCGAGAATGCTTTCCCTCAGGGGAAGAACCCTGGTGATTAATCAGCTGGTGGCCAGTCAGCTTTGGCACCGGCTGATAGCCATGGGTCCGACCCCCGAATTTATCAACAAGATCCAGAGGAAGTTGATGGATTTTCTTTGGATAGGGAAGCATTGGGTCTCTGCGGGAGTTGCGTGTCTCCCTTTGGAGGAGGGTGGACAGGGAGTGGTGTGTGTTCGCTCCCAGTTACACACTTTCCGCCTCCAATACCTGCAGAGATACCTATTCGCAGATCCGTCTCCGCAGTGGTGCCAGCTGGCAACCAGTTTCTTTCGCCAGCTGCGCAATATGAGGTATGATCGGCAACTGTTTATCATCAGGCCCGAGGGTTTAGGTAGAGACCTCTCGGTGCTGCCGGCATACTATCGGGACTTACTTAAGGCCTGGAAACTGGTCTCCGCGACCAGGAAGGGGCAGGCGGTGGGGGTTGATTTCCTCGCCGAGCCCCTGCTGTATAATCCGGCAGTGGGGGCTCGGATGTTGGATTCACCCTCTATTTGCCGCCGGCTAATCCTGGCGCAGGTGACCAGAGTCGGGGATCTCCTGGACTATGGGCGGCGATACTGGGTAAGAGCAGAGGTGCTCGCGCCCCGTATGGGTCTGCGTACTGCCCGCGTCCCTCGTCGCTTGATCCAGGAGATTACGGATGCCATCCACCCCGACTCACGCACCTTCATTGAGGGGTTATTGCAGACCGGAGAGCCTTGTCAGCCTATCAACTTCAGCTCTCCGGTTTTTTGCGTGGAACCGAAGCCACGGCAACCCCCTCGGGCTCTTCTTTCCCCCAACCTCAGCAAGTTGGGGGATATGTCCCCGGCGTGTTTCCGCGGCATGCCGAGGAAAGTCCTGTATTCTCTTGTGCTCCATATAGTGCATTACCTCGCCCTTGTCACCCGCCCAGACACCATCTGGAGGCGGGTATTCCCTGCGAACGAGGGCGAGAGACCCCGGTGGAGGGAACTCTATTCATCTTTGGTTCCCGGTCCCGCCGGGGATTTGGGTTGGAGGGTCCTCCACGGTGCACTGAGCACAGGAGAGTATTTGGCACACTTCACGGACTCCCCCGCCGCCTGTCCCTTCTGTGGCGAGCGGGAGTCCGTATATCACATTTATTCGAGTTGCGCTAGACTGCAGCCCCTCATGTCCTTCTTGAGGAGCCTTCTCCTGCAGTTCTGGCTGGGTTTTTCCCCTCAACTTTTTATTTTTGGGTGCCCAGTGTCCCGGAACGATAAGCCTAGGGATCTCCTGGTCAACCTGCTCCTGGCATTGGCTAAGGTAGCCATTTGTAAAACCAGGAAGCAGTGTTTGGAGGGGAGGGTCCCAACGAACATCGTGGCCATGTTCCGGGCGCTGGTGCACTCCCGTATTCGGGCAGAGTACTCGTACGCCGAGTCCACTGGGACGGTTTCAGAGTTTGCCTCCCAGTGGGCGTTAGGCGGGGTGCTTTGCTCGGTACCCCCCATCAAGGGTTCTTCAGAATTAACCCTTCTGTTTTAAGTGCACTTTAGCAGTGTACTTGTTGGATTCATTTACTTTTTTGTTTGACTGGTTTTTTCTTTGTTCTACTTGGTAACAAGTAGAATTGTTGTTTAACTGAATTGGCCGGCTTCGCCGGCCAATCAGTTTCAAACCAGATCAAAATAGGTCCACTCAGGGGAACTTGCCTGCTTGCAGTTTGGCTGTGAGTGGTTTTTCCTGGCTGGATCCTGCTTCTCCTTCCATTCAGAAGCGTATGTGCAGAGCTCCAGGCATTTGGTAAGGAATCAACTTTATTCTTTCTTTATTTGGTATATTTTGTTGTGGATCTGTGGGGGAGTATACTGTGAGTATACTGGGAGTTTTATAGAGGGTTTTGGGTGCATTTTCAGGATTAAAAACCGTTTTTGGTTTTCACCCAGGGGCTGCAGTGTTTAACCCAGCATAGCTGCAGTTTAGCTGGCTGGAAAACTGCAGTCTTACCCCCTCTCTCCTCCCTCACTACTGGAGGTTTTTACTGGTTGTTTAAACTTCCAATTTCACTCTTTTGTTTTCTTAAGCCTGATTCCTTTCTCACTTGCAATTGAGAGCTTTGTGTCTTTTCTATAAAGACTTGTAAAATTGTGGTGATTGCTTATTACAACAGAGAGAGAGTAACCAATAAGGGGAAAAAGATTTAAAACTGCAGCAGGTTTTTAAAAGCTGCTGGTTTTTTCCCCTTGCAGAGAGATCTCTTCTTAAAGAGACAGTTTCCTCTCTGTACCTCTCTCCCTAAGCAATACCCTCCCCTGACTTAGAGGCTTATTTGTTATCATGCCTGGAAAGGGGAATAGGACAAGTGCGGCAACGGGGGCGACGCCCGGATATAAAACACCAAAAACTGTGGCCCCTAGGAGCAACACTCTTAGTCACAGCCCTAGGCCTGGTCCTTCCAGTGCCCTGGCCACGCCTCCCCCAGCACCTGTTAGCAGCGTAACCCCTGCAGTCCCAGTTCCAACATGGGCGCATGTGGCAGTTGCAGGCGAAGGCCCCAGCAACAACAATGCTGGGGCCACGCCCTGTCTGAGCAGGAAGCTTGGGGTGAGGTGCCCAATGTCTCCTGGCCTAAACATGGAGATATATGTGAGGGCTGTGGCTGATGTGGTGGGTCCCTCTGCTGTGGTGGCGGCCAGCAAAATGTATGGGAGGGGCATTTTCTTCCTCCGTACGCTGGCTGCCACTCACACCCTGGTGCAGAAAGGCATCAGTGTAGGGGGGAAATACATCCCTATAGAGCCCATGGAGGGGTTAGGCACAAAGGTCATTCTGTCAAATGTGCCCCCCTTCATCCCAGATAGCCTCATGAAGCCATACCTGCAAGCCCTGGGAGACATTAAGTCCCCCATAATAAAATTATCTTTGGGCTGTAGAGATAGGGCGCTGAGGCATGTGCTCTCATTTAGGCGGCAGGTACAACTGCTGCTGCCGGGGAGCACTGAATCTGTGGAGGGTTCTTTTGGGGTGCGCTACGAGGGCATAACATACACCGTGTACTATGGCACGGAGGGGGTAAGGTGCTATTTGTGCAAGGAGCTGGGGCATACTCGCAGGAGTTGCCTCAAAGGGAACAGAGTACCTATCCCAACTCCTACACCCACCCCTCCCTCTGCCAAGACACCCCGTACCGCTGTGCCCACCACAGCGGGGCCCTCAGGGGCCCAGGTCCGTCCTGGGACCACAAGAGATGTCGCTGTCCCATCTGGAACAGTGACGTCTGTACCTCTCCCCAAAGAACAGAGGGAGAAGGAAAAGCCCTTGAGAGCCCAGGTCCCCCCTGGGACCACAGAAGATGTCACTGCTCCATCTCAAACAGTGACATCTGAACCTCTCCCCCCAAAAAAGAGGGAGAAGAAAAGAGTCACCCCAGAACAGTCACCCTCTGTTGTCACTGTCCCCCCCCAAGAACACCTTACCCCCAATGTAAGCACCGTACAGGGTGCGGGGGAGCAGGAGGAAGCTCCGGCTGGAGAGACAGTGGCACCCTCTTCTGGGGAAGCACCCCCCAGGAAGAAGCCTTTTAAAAACAAAAACAAGAGGGTGATTGAGGAGGGCGAGGAGGGTGAACCGTATTACGTTCACCCTCAGAAGTCTCCGAAGCGGAATGTAACAGCAATTCCGCACAGGGTGGCCCTGTCCGGCCCACTGGTTAGGATTAGCCAGTGTGAGCCGGAATCCATAAATATGCAGCCCCCCCCCCTCGAAGATCTGGAGGGAATACAAGGGGAAGAGGAGGTACCCGGCGTCCCTGGGGTGGAAGGTCAAAGTGCTCAACAACATGAGGCTTTGCCCCTAGAAATGGACGTTGGGAAGCCTTCCAACACTCCTCCCAGTTGGAGAACATCCCCCGGGGACTTGTGCTTCGGTGAACCTATCACACCGAAAGTAGCTGTCTTCGGAGACTCGGGGGTCGACCAGAATCTCCCTCCGGCTGTACCACCTTTGGGTGAAGCGCCTGAGGCCGAGTCAGGTTTTATGTCACCGGAAGGAGGGGATTGGCTAGGGCTGACCCCCATGGTTGAGGATTTAGAGGATGGAGCGGGGAAGGCAGGTGTAGGAGAGGAGGCTTTAGCGAGCAATTCAGGATACACTTGGAGGGTGTCTGACGTGAGCCCTCTTCGCAGAGAGTTTTGGTATTTGTCAGAGATGACTGCCAAGCTGGACTCTCTCCTTGGGGTGCATGCTGAGGAGTGCCCTCCCGCGGTTGGCGAGTGCCCTCCCGCGGTTGGCGAGTGCCCTCCCGCGGTTGGCGAGTGCCCTCCCGCGGTTGGCGAGTGCCCTCCAGCGGTTGGCGAGTGCCCTCTCGCGGTTGGCGAGTGCCCTCCCGCGGTTGGCGAGTGCCCTCCTGCGGTTGGCGAGTGCCCTCCCGCGGTTGGTGAGAACACCTGTGGCATCCCATTTATCCACACGGCGATAGAGGAGATTAGGAGGGCACTGGGTGCCTCTGTGGCCCCCGAGGACACTCGGGAGACCGCTGCCTCCATCATACCGCCTCCAGATACCCCTGAAGATTCTACCCAGGGGTTGGATGTGGAGGATATAGTGGACCCCCTCATGGAAACACCAAAGAGGGGACCCACTCTAGGGCTGAGAAAGGCTCCCACAGAGAGGGGCGGGGGTCTTGAGTTTTTCAGCCAAGAGGAGCTTGGGGAGTTGGGGCTCAGTGAGGCATCCTCTGGCACCGCAGAGTCGGTGGGCTCCTTGAGCCCCGTTATCCCTGCCCAGGAGATAGATGAGTTCCTAGGAGATACCCTTCACAAGCAAGGAAAAAAGAAGGTGAAGTTGGCCCTCAAGAAGTGGAAGGATGCTTCGTTCATTCTCCACTCTCTTTTTGTATACACCAGGGCCAACCGCAAGGCCAGAATCTCAGGGTCTAATGAACATGTTCGTGCCCTAAAGTTCTACAAATTGATGCGAGAGCACGTAAAGGCTTCTCGGGGTATAGCACCCTGAGCGCCTGTGGGACGGAAAAACTCTTTGACTACCAATGGCTTTGAGCATCGGTACGCTTAACGTAAACAGCTGTAAGGACGGGTTGCGCAGGTTCCAGGTACTCTCCTTTTTACAGAAGGGAAAGTATTCTGTGAGTTTCCTGCAGGAAACCCATACCACTCCAGAGGCTGAAGCCAGCTGGCATCTGGAGTGGCGAGGCAAGGTCTTTTTCAGCCACCTCACTTCGACATCTTGTGGGGTGGTGACCCTGTTCTCTGAATCCTTTCAACCTGAGCTGCTGCTTGCCAAAACGGTTGTTCCAGGTCGCCTGTTGCATATCAGGGTCCGACATGAGGACTACACGTTTAATTTCCTGAACGTGTATGCTCCTGCCACCGGACCCCTGAGAAGGCAGTTCTTCGTCAGAATGTCTGAATACCTGGAGACAGTCGACACGAACGAATACGTGGTGCTCGGGGGTGATTTTAACTGTACCCTCGAGGCTCGGAAAGACCGGAATGGTCCGGAGCCACACCCGTGTTCTGCGTCGGCCTTGCGGGAGATCATCACCCGCTACTCCTTGGTAGACGTCTGGCGAGAACAACATCCTGAGGCATCCACTGAGTTCACACATGTTAGGGTGTTTAGGGGTGAACGGATGTCCTGGTCCCGGATAGACAGGCTGTATATTTCCAGCCACAGCCTGTCGCGAGCCCAGTCCAGTGCCATTAGGCTGGCGCCGTTTTCGGACCACAATTGTGCGTCCGTGACGGTGACGCTGCTACCTGCAGCACCTTCAGCCGCATATTGGCACTTCAACAATACTTTGTTGGAGGACAAGGGGTTTGAGACGTCGGTCCGAGACTTTTGGATGGCCTGGAGAGGTTGCAGGTCAGACTTTGCCACGTTAGAGCAGTGGTGGGACGTGGGCAAGGTTCATCTGCGCCTCGTGTGTCAGGAGTATACCAGAGGTGCCAGCAGGCAGCGCGATGCTGAGATCAAGGCCCTCAGGGAGGAGGTGCTCGATCTCGAGAAGAGGCTGTCTGTGGAAGGAGACCAATACCTGCAGAGTATGTACGTGGAGAGGAAGTACGCTCTCCGGGACTTGGAAGATCGGAGAGCTCGGGGGGCGTATGTGCGATCCCGCATCCACTTCCTTCGCGAGATGGATCGCGGGTCGCGACTCTTCTACGCGCTGGAGAAAAAGAGGGGAAACCGTAGACATATCACCTGCTTGTTGGCAGAGGACGGTACTCCTTTGACTGACCCGGAGAGCATCCGGGACAGAACCCGGAGATTCTATGTAGATCTTTTCTCTCCGGAGTCAATCCAGCCAGATAAATGCAGGGTCTTATGGGAGGGGCTTCCCACGGTCAGTGAGGATGGAAGGGAGCTGCTTGAGTTACCTTTGACCATGGCCGAGCTCTCTAAAGCCCTCAATCTCACGTCCCGCGGAAAAACGCCGGGTCTAGACGGGCTGACTGTGGAGTTCTTCCGGTTTTTCTGGGAGATGCTGGGACCTGATTTCACCGAGGTCCTAGCCGAAGCCCTGGAGACCGGTGAGATGCCCCTTTCGTGTCGGCGGGCAATACTGTCTCTGCTGCCGAAGAAGGGGGATCTCCGCCAGATTTCCAACTGGCGACCGGTATCACTGCTCAGCACGGACTATAAGATCGTAGCCAAAGCGCTTTCGCTGAGGCTCAAGTCCGTGCTGGCAGAGGTGATTCACCCCGACCAGTCCTATACTGTCCCGGGCCGAAGTATTCATGACAACATCTTTCTGGTCCGGGACCTGATGCATTACGCACAAAGGACTGGTCTATCACTCGCCTTCCTGTCCCTAGATCAAGAGAAGGCGTTTGACAGAGTGGATCACCGTTACCTTATGCAGACCCTGCAGGCGTTTGGCTTCGGCCCACAATTTGTGGGCTTTCTCCAGATGCTGTACGCCTCTGCAGAGTGTCTGGTGAAGATCAACTGGTCCCTGACGGCACCTTTTGTGTTTGGTCGGGGAGTACGTCAAGGGTGCCCCCTGTCTGGGCAACTGTACGCGCTGGCCATTGAGCCCTTCCTCTGCCTACTGAGGAGGAGGCTCACCGGGCTGGTGCTGCGGGAACCTGACATGCGGGTAGTCCTGTCGGCTTATGCCGATGACGTGCTCCTCGTGGCCCAGGACCTAGATGATCTAGAGCGGGCACAAGCGTGCCAAGAGGTCTATACCGCGGCCTCTTCTGCTCGGATCAACTGGTCCAAGTGCTCTGGCATTCTGGTGGGTCCCTTACAGGTGGACTCCTTGCCCCCCGCGTTTCGGAATGTCTCGTGGGAGGGCGATACTCTCAAGTATCTGGGAGTCTACCTGTCTGCTGCGGAGGTCCCGGCCCCGGAAAACTTCAGTGATCTTGAAGAACGGGTCGTTGCTCGTCTGGGGTCATGGGTGTATCTGTCGAGAATGCTTTCCCTCAGGGGAAGAACCCTGGTGATTAATCAGCTGGTGGCCAGTCAGCTTTGGCACCGGCTGATAGCCATGGGTCCGACCCCCGAATTTATCAACAAGATCCAGAGGAAGTTGATGGATTTTCTTTGGATAGGGAAGCATTGGGTCTCTGCGGGAGTTGCGTGTCTCCCTTTGGAGGAGGGTGGACAGGGAGTGGTGTGTGTCCGCTCCCAGTTACACACTTTCCGCCTCCAATACCTGCAGAGATACCTATTCGCAGATCCGTCTCCGCAGTGGTGCCAGCTGGCAACCAGTTTCTTTCGCCAGCTGCGCAATATGAGGTATGATCGGCAACTGTTTATCATCAGGCCCGAGGGTTTAGGTAGAGACCTCTCGGTGCTGCCGGCATACTATCGGGACTTACTTAAGGCCTGGAAACTGGTCTCCGCGACCAGGAAGGAACAGGCGGTGGGGGTTGATTTCCTCGCCGAGCCCCTGCTGTATAATCCGGCAGTGGGGGCTCGGATGTTGGATTCACCCTCTATTTGCCGCCGGCTAATCCTGGCGCAGGTGACCAGAGTCGGGGATCTCCTGGACTATGGGCGGCGATACTGGGTAAGAGCAGAGGTGCTCGCGCCCCGTATGGGTCTGCGTACTGCCCGCGTCCCTCGTCGCTTGATCCAGGAGATTACGGATGCCATCCACCCCGACTCACGCACCTTCATTGAGGGGTTATTGCAGACCGGAGAGCCTTGTCAGCCTATCAACTTCAGCTCTCCGGATTTTTGCGTGGAACCGAAGCCACGGCAACCCCCTCGGGCTCTTCTTTCCCCCAACCTCAGCAAGTTGGGGGATATGTCCCCGGCGTGTTTCCGCGGCATGCCGAGGAAAGTCCTGTATTCTCTTGTGCTCCATATAGTGCATTACCTCGCCCTTGTCACCCGCCCAGACACCATCTGGAGGCGGGTATTCCCTGCGAACGAGGGCGAGAGACCCCGGTGGAGGGAACTCTATTCATCTTTGGTTCCCGGTCCCGCCGGGGATTTGGGTTGGAGGGTCCTCCACGGTGCACTGAGCACAGGAGAGTATTTGGCACACTTCACGGACTCCCCCGCCGCCTGTCCCTTCTGTGGCGAGCGGGAGTCCGTATATCACATTTATTTGAGTTGCGCTAGACTGCAGCCCCTCATGTCCTTCTTGAGGAGCCTTCTCCTGCAGTTCTGGCTGGGTTTTTCCCCTCAACTTTTTATTTTTGGGTGCCCAGTGTCCCGGAACGATAAGCCTAGGGATCTCCTGGTCAACCTGCTCCTGGCATTGGCTAAGGTAGCCATTTGTAAAACCAGGAAGCAGTGTTTGGAGGGGAGGGTCCCAACAAACATCGTGGCCATGTTCCGGGCGCTGGTGCACTCCCGTATTCGGGCAGAGTACTCGTACGCCGAGTCCACTGGGACGGTTTCAGAGTTTGCCTCCCAGTGGGCGTTAGGCGGGGTGCTTTGCTCGGTACCCCCCATCAAGGGTTCTTCAGAATTAACCCTTCTGTTTTAAGTGCACTTTAGCAGTGTACTTGTTGGATTCATTTACTTTTTTGTTTGACTGGTTTTTTCTTTGTTCTACTTGGTAACAAGTAGAATTGTTGTTTAACTGAATTGGCCGGCTTTGCCGGCCAATCAGTTTCAAACCAGATCAAAATAGGTCCACTCAGGGGAACTTGCCTGCTTGCAGTTTGGCTGTGAGTGGTTTTTCCTGGCTGGATCCTGCTTCTCCTTCCATTCAGAAGCGTATGTGCAGAGCTCCCAGGCATTTGGTAAGGAATCGGCTTTATTCTTTCTTTATTTGTTATATTTTGTTGTGGATCTGTGGGGGAGTATACTGTGAGTATACTGGGAGTTCTATAGAGGGTTTTGGGTGCATTTTCAGGATTAAAAACCGTTTTTTGGTTTTCACCCAGGGGCTGCAGTGTTTTAACCCAGCATAGCTGCAGTTTAGCTGGCTGGAAAACTGCAGTCTTACCCCCTCTCTCCTCCCTCACTACTGGAGGTTTTTACTGGTTGTTTAAACTTCCAATTTCACTCTTTTGTTTTCTTAAGCCTGATTCCTTTCTCACTTGCAATTGAGAGCTCTGTGTCTTTTCTATAAAGACTTGTAAAATTGTGGTGATTGCTTATTACAACAGAGAGAGAGTAACCAATAAGGGGAAAAAGATTTAAAACTGCAGCAGGTTTTTTAAAAGCTGCTGTTTTTTTCCCCTTGCAGAGAGATCTCTTCTTAAAGAGACAGTTTCCTCTCTGTACCT
This sequence comes from Ascaphus truei, assembly GCF_040206685.1. Lineage (NCBI taxonomy): Eukaryota > Metazoa > Chordata > Amphibia > Anura > Ascaphidae > Ascaphus > Ascaphus truei. The sequence continues at coordinate 31,673,236 of NC_134498.1, forward strand.
CTCTCCCTAAGCAATACCCTCCCCTGACTTAGAGGCTTATTTGTTATCATGCCTGGAAAGGGGAATAGGACAAGTGCGGCAACGGGGGCGACGCCCGGATATAAAACACCAAAAACTGTGGCCCCTAGGAGCAACACTCTTAGTCACAGCCCTAGGCCTGGTCCTTCCAGTGCCCTGGCCACGCCTCCCCCAGCACCTGTTAGCAGCGTAACCCCTGCAGTCCCAGTTCCAACATGGGCGCATGTGGCAGTTGCAGGCGATGGCCCCAGCAACAACAATGTTGGGGTCACGCCCTGTCTGAGCAGGAAGCTTGGGGTGAGGTGCCCAATGTCTCCTGGCCTAAACATGGAGATATATGTGAGGGCTGTGGCTGATGTGGTGGGTCCCTCTGCTGTGGTGGCGGCCAGCAAAATGTATGGGAGGGGCATTTTCTTCCTCCGTACGCTGGCTGCCACTCACACCCTGGTGCAGAAAGGCATCAGTGTAGGGGGGAAATACATCCCTATAGAGCCAATGGAGGGGTTAGGCACAAAGGTCATTCTGTCAAATGTGCCCCCCTTCATCCCAGATAGCCTCATGAAGCCATACCTGCAAGCCCTGGGAGACATTAAGTCCCCCATAATAAAATTATCTTTGGGCTGTAGAGATAGGGCGCTGAGGCATGTGCTCTCATTTAGGCGGCAGGTACAACTGCTGCTGCCGGGGAGCACTGAATCTGTGGAGGGTTCTTTTGGGGTGCGCTACGAGGGCATAACATACACCGTGTACTATGGCACGGAGGGGGTAAGGTGCTATTTGTGCAAGGAGCTGGGGCATACTCGCAGGAGTTGCCTCAAAGGGAACAGAGTACCTATCCCAACTCCTACACCCACCCCTCCCTCTGCCAAGACACCCCGTACCGCTGTGCCCACCACAGCAGGGCCCTCAGGGGCCCAGGTCCGTCCTGGGACCACAAGAGATGTCGCTGTCCCATCTGGAACAGTGACGTCTGTACCTCTCCCCAAAGAACAGAGGGAGAAGGAAAAGCCCTTGAGAGCCCAGGTCCCCCCTGGGACCACAGAAGATGTCACTGCTCCATCTCAAACAGTGACATCTGAACCTCTCCCCCCAAAAAAGAGGGAGAAGAAAAGAGTCACCCCAGAACAGTCACCCTCTGTTGTCACTGTCCCCCCCCAAGAACACCTTACCCCCAATGTAAGCACCGTACAGGGTGCGGGGGAGCAGGAGGAAGCTCCGGCTGGAGAGACAGTGGCACCCTCTTCTGGGGAAGCACCCCCCAGGAAGAAGCCTTTTAAAAACAAAAACAAGAGGGTGATTGAGGAGGGCGAGGAGGGTGAACCGTATTACGTTCACCCTCAGAAGTCTCCGAAGCGGAATATAACAGCAATTCCGCACAGGGTGGCCCTGTCCGGCCCACTGGTTAGGATTAGCCAGTGTGAGCCGGAATCCATAAATATGCAGCCCCCCCCCCTCGAAGATCTGGAGGGAATACAAGGGGAAGAGGAGGTACCCGGCGTCCCTGGGGTGGAAGGTCAAAGTGCTCAACAACATGAGGCTTTGCCCCTAGAAATGGACGTTGGGAAGCCTTCCAACACTCCTCCCAGTTGGAGAACATCCCCCGGGGACTTGTGCTTCGGTGAACCTATCACACCGAAAGTAGCTGTCTTCGGAGACTCGGGGATCGACCAGAATCTCCCTCCGGCTGTACCACCTTTGGGTGAAGCGCCTGAGGCCGAGTCAGGTTATATGTCACCGGAAGGAGGGGATTGGCTAGGGCTGACCCCCATGGTTGAGGATTTAGAGGATGGAGCGGGGAAGGCAGGTGTAGGAGAGGAGGCTTTAGCGAGCAATTCAGGATACACTTGGAGGGTGTCTGACGTGAGCCCTCTTCGCAGAGAGTTTTGGTCTTTGTCAGAGATGACTGCCAAGCTGGACTCTCTCCTTGGGGTGCATGCTGAGGAGTGCCCTCCCGCGGTTGGCAAGTGCCCTCCCGCGGTTGGCGAGTGCCCTCCAGCGGTTGGCGAGTGCCCTCCCGCGGTTGGCGAGTGCCCTCCCGCGGTTGGCGAGTGCCCTCCCGCGGTTGGCGAGTGCCCTCCCGCGGTTGGCGAGTGCCCTCCCGCGGTTGGTGAGAACACCTGTGGCATCCCATTTATCCACACGGCGATAGAGGAGATTAGGAGGGCACTGGGTGCCTCTGTGGCCCCCGAGGACACTCGGGAGACCGCTGCCTCCATCATACCGCCTCCAGATACCCCTGAAGATTCTACCCAGGGGTTGGATGTGGAGGATATAGTGGACCCCCTCGTGGAAACACCGAAGAGGGGACCCACTCTAGGGCTGAGAAAGGCTCCCACAGAGAGGGGCGGGGGTCTTGAGTTTTTCAGCCAAGAGGAGCTTGGGGAGTTGGGGCTCAGTGAGGCATCCTCTGGCACCGCAGAGTCGGTGGGCTCCTTGAGCCCCGTTATCCCTGCCCAGGAGATAGATGAGTTCCTAGGAGATACCCTTCACAAGCAAGGAAAAAAGAAGGTGAAGTTGGCCCTCAAGAAGTGGAAGGATGCTTCGTTCATTCTCCACTCTCTTTTTGTATACACCAGGGCCAACCGCAAGGCCAGAATCTCAGGGTCTAATGAACATGTTCGTGCCCTAAAGTTCTACAAATTGATGCGAGAGCACGTAAAGGCTTCTCGGGGTATAGCACCCTGAGCGCCTGTGGGACGGAAAAACTCTTTGACTACCAATGGCTTTGAGCATCGGTACGCTTAACGTAAACAGCTGTAAGGACGGGTTGCGCAGGTTCCAGGTACTCTCCTTTTTACAGAAGGGAAAGTATTCTGTGAGTTTCCTGCAGGAAACCCATACCACTCCAGAGGCTGAAGCCAGCTGGCATCTGGAGTGGCGAGGCAAGGTCTTTTTCAGCCACCTCACTTCGACATCTTGTGGGGTGGTGACCCTGTTCTCTGAATCCTTTCAACCTGAGCTGCTGCTTGCCAAAACGGTTGTTCCAGGTCGCCTGTTGCATATCAGGGTCCGACACGAGGACTACACGTTTAATTTCCTGAACGTGTATGCTCCTGCCACCGGACCCCTGAGAAGGCAGTTCTTCGTCAGAATGTCTGAATACCTGGAGACAGTCGACACGAACGAATACGTGGTGCTCGGGGGTGATTTTAACTGTACCCTCGAGGCTCGGAAAGACCGGAATGGTCCGGAGCCACACCCGTGTTCTGCGTCGGCCTTGCGGGAGGTCATCACCCGCTACTCCTTGGTAGACGTCTGGCGAGAACAACATCCTGAGGCATCCACTGAGTTCACACATGTTAGGGTGTTTAGGGGTGAACGGATGTCCTGGTCCCGGATAGACAGGCTGTATATTTCCAGCCACAGCCTGTCGCGAGCCCAGTCCAGTGCCATTAGGCTGGCGCCGTTTTCGGACCACAATTGTGCGTCCGTGACGGTGACGCTGCTACCTGCAGCACCTTCAGCCGCATATTGGCACTTCAACAATACTTTGTTGGAGGACAAGGGGTTTGAGACGTCGGTCCGAGACTTTTGGATGGCCTGGAGAGGTTGCAGGTCAGACTTTGCCACGTTAGAGCAGTGGTGGGACGTGGGCAAGGTTCATCTGCGCCTCGTGTGTCAGGAGTATACCAGAGGTGCCAGCAGGCAGCGCGATGCTGAGATCAAGGCCCTCAGGGAGGAGGTGCTCGATCTCGAGAAGAGGCTGTCTGTGGAAGGAGACCAATACCTGCAGAGTATGTACGTGGAGAGGAAGTACGCTCTCCGGGACTTGGAAGATCGGAGAGCTCGGGGGGCGTATGTGCGATCCCGCATCCACTTCCTTCGCGAGATGGATCGCGGGTCGCGACTCTTCTACGCGCTGGAGAAAAAGAGGGGAAACCGTAGACATATCACCTGCTTGTTGGCAGAGGACGGTACTCCTTTGACTGACCCGGAGAGCATCCGGGACAGAACCCGGAGATTCTATGTAGATCTTTTCTCTCCGGAGTCAATCCAGCCAGATAAATGCAGGGTCTTATGGGAGGGGCTTCCCACGGTCAGTGAGGATGGAAGGGAGCTGCTTGAGTTACCTTTGACCATGGCCGAGCTCTCTGAAGCCCTCAATCTCATGTCCCGCGGAAAAACGCCGGGTCTAGACGGGCTGACTGTGGAGTTCTTCCGGTTTTTCTGGGAGATGCTGGGACCTGATTTCACCGAGGTCCTAGCCGAAGCCCTGGAGACCGGTGAGATGCCCCTTTCGTGTCGGCGGGCAATACTGTCTCTGCTGCCGAAGAAGGGGGATCTCCGCCAGATTTCCAACTGGCGACCGGTATCACTGCTCAGCACGGACTATAAGATCGTAGCCAAAGCGCTTTCGCTGAGGCTCAAGTCCGTGCTGGCAGAGGTGATTCACCCCGACCAGTCCTATACTGTCCCGGGCCGGAGTATTCATGACAACATCTTTCTGGTCCGGGACCTGATGCATTACGCACAAAGGACTGGTCTATCACTCGCCTTCCTGTCCCTAGATCAAGAGAAGGCGTTTGACAGAGTGGATCACCGTTACCTTATGCAGACCCTGCAGGCGTTTGGCTTCGGCCCACAATTTGTGGGCTTTCTCCAGATGCTGTACGCCTCTGCAGAGTGTCTGGTGAAGATCAACTGGTCCCTGACGGCACCTTTTGTGTTTGGTCGGGGAGTACGTCAAGGGTGCCCCCTGTCTGGGCAACTGTACGCGCTGGCCATTGAGCCCTTCCTCTGCCTACTGAGGAGGAGGCTCACCGGGCTGGTGCTGCGGGAACCCGACATGCGGGTAGTCCTGTCGGCTTATGCCGATGACGTGCTCCTCGTGGCCCAGGACCTAGATGATCTAGAGCGGGCACAAGCGTGCCAAGAGGTCTATACCGCGGCCTCTTCTGCTCGGATCAACTGGTCCAAGTGCTCTGGCATTCTGGTGGGTCCCTTACAGGTGGACTCCTTGCCCCCCGCGTTTCGGAATGTCTCGTGGGAGGGCGATACTCTCAAGTATCTGGGAGTCTACCTGTCTGCTGCGGAGGTCCCGGCCCCGGAAAACTTCAGTGATCTTGAAGAACGGGTCGTTGCTCGTCTGGGGTCATGGGTGTATCTGTCGAGAATGCTTTCCCTCAGGGGAAGAACCCTGGTGATTAATCAGCTGGTGGCCAGTCAGCTTTGGCACCGGCTGATAGCCATGGGTCCGACCCCCGAATTTATCAACAAGATCCAGAGGAAGTTGATGGATTTTCTTTGGATAGGGAAGCATTGGGTCTCTGCGGGAGTTGCGTGTCTCCCTTTGGAGGAGGGTGGACAGGGAGTGGTGTGTGTTCGCTCCCAGATACACACTTTCCGCCTCCAATACCTGCAGAGATACCTATTCGCAGATCCGTCTCCGCAGTGGTGCCAGCTGGCAACCAGTTTCTTTCGCCAGCTGCGCAATATGAGGTATGATCGGCAACTGTTTATCATCAGGCCCGAGGGTTTAGGTAGAGACCTCTCGGTGCTGCCGGCATACTATCGGGACTTACTTAAGGCCTGGAAACTGGTCTCCGCGACCAGGAAGGAACAGGCGGTGGGGGTTGATTTCCTCGCCGAGCCCCTGCTGTATAATCCGGCAGTGGGGGCTCGGATGTTGGATTCACCCTCTATTTGCCGCCGACTAATCCTGGCGCAGGTGACCAGAGTCGGGGATCTCCTGGACTATGGGCGGCGATACTGGGTAAGAGCAGAGGTGCTCGCGCCCCGTATGGGTCTGCGTACTGCCCGCGTCCCTCGTCGCTTGATCCAGGAGATTACGGATGCCATCCACCCCGACTCACGCACCTTCATTGAGGGGTTATTGCAGACCGGAGAGCCTTGTCAGCCTATCAACTTCAGCTCTCCGGATTTTTGCGTGGAACCGAAGCCACGGCAACCCCCTCAGGCTCTTCTTTCCCCCAACCTCAGCAAGTTGGGGGATATGTCCCCGGCGTGTTTCCGCGGCATGCCGAGGAAAGTCCTGTATTCTCTTGTGCTCCATATAGTGCATTACCTCGCCCTTGTCACCCGCCCAGACACCATCTGGAGGCGGGTATTCCCTGCGAACGAGGGCGAGAGACCCCGGTGGAGGGAACTCTATTCATCTTTGGTTCCCGGTCCCGCCGGGGATTTGGGTTGGAGGGTCCTCCACGGTGCACTGAGCACAGGAGAGTATTTGGCACACTTCACGGACTCCCCCGCCGCCTGTCCCTTCTGTGGCGAGCGGGAGTCCGTATATCACATTTATTCGAGTTGCGCTAGACTGCAGCCCCTCATGTCCTTCTTGAGGAGCCTTCTCCTGCAGTTCTGGCTGGGTTTTTCCCCTCAACTTTTTATTTTTGGGTGCCCAGTGTCCCGGAACGATAAGCCTAGGGATCTCCTGGTCAACCTGCTCCTGGCATTGGCTAAGGTAGCCATTTGTAAAACCAGGAAGCAGTGTTTGGAGGGGAGGGTCCCAACAAACATCGTGGCCATGTTCCGGGCGCTGGTGCACTCCCGTATTCGGGCAGAGTACTCGTACGCCGAGTCCACTGGGACGGTTTCAGAGTTTGCCTCCCAGTGGGCGTTAGGCGGGGTGCTTTGCTCGGTACCCCCCATCAAGGGTTCTTCAGAATTAACCCTTCTGTTTTAAGTGCACTTTAGCAGTGTACTTGTTGGATTCATTTACTTTTTTGTTTGACTGGTTTTTTCTTTGTTCTACTTGGTAACAAGTAGAATTGTTGTTTAACTGAATTGGCCGGCTTCGCCGGCCAATCAGTTTCAAACCAGATCAAAATAGGTCCACTCAGGGGAACTTGCCTGCTTGCAGTTTGGCTGTGAGTGCTTTTTCCTGGCTGGATCCTGCTTCTCCTTCCATTCAGAAGCGTATGTGCAGAGCTCCCAGGCATTTGGTAAGGAATCGGCTTTATTCTTTCTTTTTTTGTTGTTATATTTTGTTGTGGATCTGTGGGGGCGTATACTGTGAGTATACTGGGAGTTTTTATAGAGGGTTTTGGGTGCATTTTCAGGATTAAAAACCGTTTTTGGTTTTCACCCAGGGGCTGCAGTGTTTTAACCCAGCATAGCTGCAGTTTAGCTGGCTGGAAAACTGCAGTCTTACCCCCTCTCTCCTCCCTCACTACTGGAGGTTTTTACTGGTTGTTTAAACTTCCAATTTCACTCTTTTGTTTTCTTAAGCCTGATTCCTTTCTCACTTGCAATTGAGAGCTTTGTGTCTTTTCTATAAAGACTTGTAAAATTGTGGTGATTGCTTATTACAACAGAGAGAGAGTAACCAATAAGGGGAAAAAGATTTAAAACTGCAGCAGGTTTTTTTTTTTTTTTTTTTTTTTTTTTTTAAAAGCTGCTGGTTTTTTCCCCTTGCAGAGAGATCTCTTCTTAAAGAGACAGTTTCCTCTCTGTACCTCTCTCCCTAAGCAATACCCTCCCCTGACTTAGAGGCTTATTTGTTATCATGCCTGGAAAGGGGAATAGGACAAGTGCGGCAACGGGGGCGACGCCCGGATATAAAACACCAAAAACTGTGGCCCCTAGGAGCAACACTCTTAGTCACAGCCCTAGGCCTGGTCCTTCCAGTGCCCTGGCCACGCCTCCCCCAGCACCTGTTAGCAGCGTAACCCCTGCAGTCCCAGTTCCAACATGGGCGCATGTGGCAGTTGCAGGCGAAGGCCCCAGCAACAACAATGCTGGGGCCACGCCCTGTCTGAGCAGGAAGCTTGGGGTGAGGTGCCCAATGTCTCCTGGCCTAAACATGGAGATATATGTGAGGGCTGTGGCTGATGTGGTGGGTCCCTCTGCTGTGGTGGCGGCCAGCAAAATGTATGGGAGGGGCATTTTCTTCCTCCGTACGCTGGCTGCCACTCACACCCTGGTGCAGAAAGGCATCAGTGTAGGGGGGAAATACATCCCTATAGAGCCCATGGAGGGGTTAGGCACAAAGGTCATTCTGTCAAATGTGCCCCCCTTCATCCCAGATAGCCTCATGAAGCCATACCTGCAAGCCCTGGGAGACATTAAGTCCCCCATAATAAAATTATCTTTGGGCTGTAGAGATAGGGCGCTGAGGCATGTGCTCTCATTTAGGCGGCAGGTACAACTGCTGCTGCCGGGGAGCACTGAATCTGTGGAGGGTTCTTTTGGGGTGCGCTACGAGGGCATAACATACACCGTGTACTATGGCACGGAGGGGGTAAGGTGCTATTTGTGCAAGGAGCTGGGGCATACTCGCAGGAGTTGCCTCAAAGGGAACAGAGTACCTATCCCAACTCCTACACCCACCCCTCCCTCTGCCAAGACACCCCGTACTGCTGTGCCCACCACAGCGGGGCCCTCAGGGGCCCAGGTCCGTCCTGGGACCACAAGAGATGTCGCTGTCCCATCTGGAACAGTGACGTCTGTACCTCTCCCCAAAGAACAGAGGGAGAAGGAAAAGCCCTTGAGAGCCCAGGTCCCCCCTGGGACCACAGAAGATGTCACTGCTCCATCTCAAACAGTGACATCTGAACCTCTCCCCCCAAAAAAGAGGGAGAAGAAAAGAGTCACCCCAGAACAGTCACCCTCTGTTGTCACTGTCCCCCCCCAAGAACACCTTACCCCCAATGTAAGCACCGTACAGGGTGCGGGGGAGCAGGAGGAAGCTCCGGCTGGAGAGACAGTGGCACCCTCTTCTGGGGAAGCACCCCCCAGGAAGAAGCCTTTTAAAAACAAAAACAAGAGGGTGATTGAGGAGGGCGAGGAGGGTGAACCGTATTACGTTCACCCTCAGAAGTCTCCGAAGCGGAATGTAACAGCAATTCCGCACAGGGTGGCCCTGTCCGGCCCACTGGTTAGGATTAGCCAGTGTGAGCCGGAATCCATAAATATGCAGCCCCCCCCCCTCGAAGATCTGGAGGGAATACAAGGGGAAGAGGAGGTACCCGGCGTCCCTGGGGTGGAAGGTCAAAGTGCTCAACAACATGAGGCTTTGCCCCTAGAAATGGACGTTGGGAAGCCTTCCAACACTCCTCCCAGTTGGAGAACATCCCCCGGGGACTTGTGCTTCGGTGAACCTATCACACCGAAAGTAGCTGTCTTCGGAGACTCGGGGGTCGACCAGAATCTCCCTCCGGCTGCACCACCTTTGGGTGAAGCGCCTGAGGCCGAGTCAGGTTTTATGTCACCGGAAGGAGGGGATTGGCTAGGGCTGACCCCCATGGTTGAGGATTTAGAGGATGGAGCGGGGAAGGCAGGTGTAGGAGAGGAGGCTTTAGCGAGCAATTCAGGATACACTTGGAGGGTGTCTGACGTGAGCCCTCTTCGCAGAGAGTTTTGGTCTTTGTCAGAGATGACTGCCAAGCTGGACTCTCTCCTTGGGGTGCATGCTGAGGAGTGCCCTCCCGCGGTTGGCGAGTGCCCTCCCGCGGTTGGCGAGTGCCCTCCCGCGGTTGGCGAGTGCCCTCCCGCGGTTGGCGAGTGCCCTCCCGCGGTTGGCGAGTGCCCTCCCGCGGTTGGCGAGTGCCCTCCCGCGGTTGGTGAGAACACCTGTGGCATCCCATTTATCCACACGGCGATAGAGGAGATTAGGAGGGCACTGGGTGCCTCTGTGGCCCCCGAGGACACTCGGGAGACCGCTGCCTCCATCATACCGCCTCCAGATACCCCTGAAGATTCTACCCCGGGGTTGGATGTGGAGGATATAGTGGACCCCCTCGTGGAAACACCGAAGAGGGGACCCACTCTAGGGCTGAGAAAGGCTCCCACAGAGAGGGTCGGGGGTCTTGAGTTTTTCAGCCAAGAGGAGCTTGGGGAGTTGGGGCTCAGTGAGGCATCCTCTGGCACCGCAGAGTCGGTGGGCTCCTTGAGCCCCGTTATCCCTGCCCAGGAGATAGATGAGTTCCTAGGAGATACCCTTCACAAGCAAGGAAAAAAGAAGGTGAAGTTGGCCCTCAAGAAGTGGAAGGATGCTTCGTTCATTCTCCACTCTCTTTTTGTATACACCAGGGCCAACCGCAAGGCCAGAATCTCAGGGTCTAATGAACATGTTCGTGCCCTAAAGTTCTACAAATTGATGCGAGAGCACGTAAAGGCTTCTCGGGGTATAGCACCCTGAGCGCCTGTGGGACGGAAAAACTCTTTGACTACCAATGGCTTTGAGCATCGGTACGCTTAACGTAAACAGCTGTAAGGACGGGTTGCGCAGGTTCCAGGTACTCTCCTTTTTACAGAAGGAAAAGTATTCAGTGAGTTTCCTGCAGGAAACCCATACCACTCCAGAGGCTGAAGCCAGCTGGCATCTGGAGTGGCGAGGCAAGGTATTTTTCAGCCACCTCACTTCGACATCTTGTGGGGTGGTGACCCTGTTCTCTGAATCCTTTCAACCTGAGCTGCTGCTTGCCAAAACGGTTGTTCCAGGTCGCCTGTTGCATATCAGGGTCCGACACGAGGACTACACGTTTAATTTCCTGAACGTGTATGCTCCTGCCACCGGACCCCTGAGAAGGCAGTTCTTCGTCAGAATGTCTGAATACCTGGAGACAGTCGACACGAACGAATACGTGGTGCTCGGGGGTGATTTTAACTGTACCCTCGAGGCTCGGAAAGACCGGAATGGTCCGGAGCCACACCCGTGTTCTGCGTCGGCCTTGCGGGAGGTCATCACCCGCTACTCCTTGGTAGACGTCTGGCGAGAACAACATCCTGAGGCATCCACTGAGTTCACACATGTTAGGGTGTTTAGGGGTGAACGGATGTCCTGGTCCCGGATAGACAGGCTGTATATTTCCAGCCACAGCCTGTCGCGAGCCCAGTCCAGTGCCATTAGGCTGGCGCCGTTTTCGGACCACAATTGTGCGTCCGTGACGGTGACGCTGCTACCTGCAGCACCTTCAGCCGCATATTGGCACTTCAACAATACTTTGTTGGAGGACAAGGGGTTTGAGACGTCGGTCCGAGACTTTTGGATGGCCTGGAGAGGTTGCAGGTCAGACTTTGCCACGTTAGAGCAGTGGTGGGACGTGGGCAAGGTTCATCTGCGCCTCGTGTGTCAGGAGTATACCAGAGGTGCCAGCAGGCAGCGCGATGCTGAGATCAAGGCCCTCAGGGAGGAGGTGCTCGATCTCGAGAAGAGGCTGTCTGTGGAAGGAGACCAATACCTGCAGAGTATGTACGTGGAGAGGAAGTACGCTCTCCGGGACTTGGAAGATCGGAGAGCTCGGGGGGCGTATGTGCGATCCCGCATCCACTTCCTTCGCGAGATGGATCGCGGGTCGCGACTCTTCTACGCGCTGGAGAAAAAGAGGGGAAACCGTAGACATATCACCTGCTTGTTGGCAGAGGACGGTACTCCTTTGACTGACCCGGAGAGCATCCGGGACAGAACCCGGAGATTCTATGTAGATCTTTTCTCTCCGGAGTCAATCCAGCCAGATAAATGCAGGGTCTTATGGGAGGGGCTTCCCACGGTCAGTGAGGATGGAAGGGAGCTGCTTGAGTTACCTTTGACCATGGCCGAGCTCTCTGAAGCCCTCAATCTCATGTCCCGCGGAAAAACGCCGGGTCTGGACGGGCTGACTGTGGAGTTCTTCAGGTTTTTCTGGGAGATGCTGGGACCTGATTTCACCGAGGTCCTAGCCGAAGCCCTGGAGACCGGTGAGATGCCCCTTTCGTGTCGGCGGGCAATACTGTCTCTGCTGCCGAAGAAGGGGGATCTCCGCCAGATTTCCAACTGGCGACCGGTATCACTGCTCAGCACGGACTATAAGATCGTAGCCAAAGCGCTTTCGCTGAGGCTCAAGTCCGTGCTGGCAGAGGTGATTCACCCCGACCAGTCCTATACTGTCCCGGGCCGGAGTATTCATGACAACATCTTTCTGGTCCGGGACCTGATGCATTACGCACAAAGGACTGGTCTATCACTCGCCTTCCTGTCCCTAGATCAAGAGAAGGCGTTTGACAGAGTGGATCACCGTTACCTTATGCAGACCCTGCAGGCGTTTGGCTTCGGCCCACAATTTGTGGGCTTTCTCCAGATGCTGTACGCCTCTGCAGAGTGTCTGGTGAAGATCAACTGGTCCCTGACGGCACCTTTTGTGTTTGGTCGGGGAGTACGTCAAGGGTGCCCCCTGTCTGGGCAACTGTACGCGCTGGCCATTGAGCCCTTCCTCTGCCTACTGAGGAGGAGGCTCACCGGGCTGGTGCTGCGGGAACCTGACATGCGGGTAGTCCTGTCGGCTTATGCCGATGACGTGCTCCTCGTGGCCCAGGACCTAGATGATCTAGAGCGGGCACAAGCGTGCCAAGAGGTCTATACCGCGGCCTCTTCTGCTCGGATCAACTGGTCCAAGTGCTCTGGCATTCTGGTGGGTCCCTTACAGGTGGACTCCTTGCCCCCCGCATTTCGGAATGTCTCGTGGGAGGGCGATACTCTCAAGTATCTGGGAGTCTACCTGTCTGCTGCGGAGGTCCCGGCCCCGGAAAACTTCAGTGATCTTGAAGAACGGGTCGTTGCTCGTCTGGGGTCATGGGTGTATCTGTCGAGAATGCTTTCCCTCAGGGGAAGAACCCTGGTGATTAATCAGCTGGTGGCCAGTCAGCTTTGGCACCGGCTGATAGCCATGGGTCCGACCCCCGAATTTATCAACAAGATCCAGAGGAAGTTGATGGATTTTCTTTGGATAGGGAAGCATTGGGTCTCTGCGGGAGTTGCGTGTCTCCCTTTGGAGGAGGGTGGACAGGGAGTGGTGTGTGTTCGCTCCCAGTTACACACTTTCCGCCTCCAATACCTGCAGAGATACCTATTCGCAGATCCGTCTCCGCAGTGGTGCCAGCTGGCAACCAGTTTCTTTCGCCAGCTGCGCAATATGAGGTATGATCGGCAACTGTTTATCATCAGGCCCGAGGGTTTAGGTAGAGACCTCTCGGTGCTGCCGGCATACTATCGGGACTTACTTAAGGCCTGGAAACTGGTCTCCGCGACCAGGAAGGAACAGGCGGTGGGGGTTGATTTCCTCGCCGAGCCCCTGCTGTATAATCCGGCAGTGGGGGCTCGGATGTTGGATTCACCCTCTATTTGCCGCCGGCTAATCCTGGCGCAGGTGACCAGAGTCGGGGATCTCCTGGACTATGGGCGGCGATACTGGGTAAGAGCAGAGGTGCTCGCGCCCCGTATGGGTCTGCGTACTGCCCGCGTCCCTCGTCGCTTGATCCAGGAGATTACGGATGCCATCCACCCCGACTCACGCACCTTCATTGAGGGGTTATTGCAGACCGGAGAGCCTTGTCAGCCTATCAACTTCAGCTCTCCGGATTTTTGCGTGGAACCAAAGCCACGGCAACCCCCTCGGGCTCTTCTTTCCCCCAACCTCAGCAAGTTGGGGGATATGTCCCCGGCGTGTTTCCGCGGCATGCCGAGGAAAGTCCTGTATTCTCTTGTGCTCCATATAGTGCATTACCTCGCCCTTGTCACCCGCCCAGACACCATCTGGAGGCGGGTATTCCCTGCGAACGAGGGCGAGAGACCCCGGTGGAGGGAATGCTATTCATCTTTGGTTCCCGGTCCCGCCGGGGATTTGGGTTGGAGGGTCCTCCACGGTGCACTGAGCACAGGAGAGTATTTGGCACACTTCACGGACTCCCCCGCCGCCTGTCCCTTCTGTGGCGAGCGGGAGTCCGTATATCACATTTATTCGAGTTGCGCTAGACTGCAGCCCCTCATGTCCTTCTTGAGGAGCCTTCTCCTGCAGTTCTGGCTGGGTTTTTCCCCTCAACTTTTTATTTTTGGGTGCCCAGTGTCCCGGAACGATAAGCCTAGGGATCTCCTGGTCAACCTGCTCCTGGCATTGGCTAAGGTAGCCATTTGTAAAACCAGGAAGCAGTGTTTGGAGGGGAGGGTCCCAACAAACATCGTGGCCATGTTCCGGGCGCTGGTGCACTCCCGTATTCGGGCAGAGTACTCGTACGCCGAGTCCACTGGGACGGTTTCAGAGTTTGCCTCCCAGTGGGCGTTAGGCGGGGTGCTTTGCTCGGTACCCCCCATCAAGGGTTCTTCAGAATTAACCCTTCTGTTTTAAGTGCACTTTAGCAGTGTACTTGTTGGATTCATTTACTTTTTTGTTTGACTGGTTTTTTCTTTGTTCTACTTGGTAACAAGTAGAATTGTTGTTTAACTGAATTGGCCGGCTTCGCCGGCCAATCAGTTTCAAACCAGATCAAAATAGGTCCACTCAGGGGAACTTGCCTGCTTGCAGTTTGGCTGTGAGTGCTTTTTCCTGGCTGGATCCTGCTTCTCCTTCCATTCAGAAGCGTATGTGCAGAGCTCCCAGGCATTTGGTAAGGAATCGGCTTTATTCTTTCTTTTTTTGTTGTTATATTTTGTTGTGGATCTGTGGGGGCGTATACTGTGAGTATACTGGGAGTTTTTATAGAGGGTTTTGGGTGCATTTTCAGGATTAAAAACCGTTTTTGGTTTTCACCCAGGGGCTGCAGTGTTTTAACCCAGCATAGCTGCAGTTTAGCTGGCTGGAAAACTGCAGTCTTACCCCCTCTCTCCTCCCTCACTACTGGAGGTTTTTACTGGTTGTTTAAACTTCCAATTTCACTCTTTTGTTTTCTTAAGCCTGATTCCTTTCTCACTTGCAATTGAGAGCTTTGTGTCTTTTCTATAAAGACTTGTAAAATTGTGGTGATTGCTTATTACAACAGAGAGAGAGTAACCAATAAGGGGAAAAAGATTTAAAACTGCAGCAGGTTTTTTTTTTTTTTTTTTTTTTTTTTTTTAAAAGCTGCTGGTTTTTTCCCCTTGCAGAGAGATCTCTTCTTAAAGAGACAGTTTCCTCTCTGTACCTCTCTCCCTAAGCAATACCCTCCCCTGACTTAGAGACTTATTTGTTATCATGCCTGGAAAGGGGAATAGGACAAGTGCGGCAACGGGGGCGACGCCCGGATATAAAACACCAAAAACTGTGGCCCCTAGGAGCAACACTCTTAGTCACAGCCCTAGGCCTGGTCCTTCCAGTGCCCTGGCCACGCCTCCCCCAGCACCTGTTAGCAGCGTAACCCCTGCAGTCCCAGTTCCAACATGGGCGCATGTGGCAGTTGCAGGCGAAGGCCCCAGCAACAACAATGCTGGGGCCACGCCCTGTCTGAGCAGGAAGCTTGGGGTGAGGTGCCCAATGTCTCCTGGCCTAAACATGGAGATATATGTGAGGGCTGTGGCTGATGTGGTGGGTCCCTCTGCTGTGGTGGCGGCCAGCAAAATGTATGGGAGGGGCATTTTCTTCCTCCGTACGCTGGCTGCCACTCACACCCTGGTGCAGAAAGGCATCAGTGTAGGGGGGAAATACATCCCTATAGAGCCCATGGAGGGGTTAGGCACAAAGGTCATTCTGTCAAATGTGCCCCCCTTCATCCCAGATAGCCTCATGAAGCCATACCTGCAAGCCCTGGGAGACATTAAGTCCCCCATAATAAAATTATCTTTGGGCTGTAGAGATAGGGCGCTGAGGCATGTGCTCTCATTTAGGCGGCAGGTACAACTGCTGCTGCCGGGGAGCACTGAATCTGTGGAGGGTTCTTTTGGGGTGCGCTACGAGGGCATAACATACACCGTGTACTATGGCACGGAGGGGGTAAGGTGCTATTTGTGCAAGGAGCTGGGGCATACTCGCAGGAGTTGCCTCAAAGGGAACAGAGTACCTATCCCAACTCCTACACCCACCCCTCCCTCTGCCAAGACACCCCGTACTGCTGTGCCCACCACAGCGGGGCCCTCAGGGGCCCAGGTCCGTCCTGGGACCACAAGAGATGTCGCTGTCCCATCTGGAACAGTGACGTCTGTACCTCTCCCCAAAGAACAGAGGGAGAAGGAAAAGCCCTTGAGAGCCCAGGTCCCCCCTGGGACCACAGAAGATGTCACTGCTCCATCTCAAACAGTGACATCTGAACCTCTCCCCCCAAAAAAGAGGGAGAAGAAAAGAGTCACCCCAGAACAGTCACCCTCTGTTGTCACTGTCCCCCCCCAAGAACACCTTACCCCCAATGTAAGCACCGTACAGGGTGCGGGGGAGCAGGAGGAAGCTCCGGCTGGAGAGACAGTGGCACCCTCTTCTGGGGAAGCACCCCCCAGGAAGAAGCCTTTTAAAAACAAAAACAAGAGGGTGATTGAGGAGGGCGAGGAGGGTGAACCGTATTACGTTCACCCTCAGAAGTCTCCGAAGCGGAATGTAACAGCAATTCCGCACAGGGTGGCCCTGTCCGGCCCACTGGTTAGGATTAGCCAGTGTGAGCCGGAATCCATAAATATGCAGCCCCCCCCCCTCGAAGATCTGGAGGGAATACAAGGGGAAGAGGAGGTACCCGGCGTCCCTGGGGTGGAAGGTCAAAGTGCTCAACAACATGAGGCTTTGCCCCTAGAAATGGACGTTGGGAAGCCTTCCAACACTCCTCCCAGTTGGAGAACATCCCCCGGGGACTTGTGCTTCGGTGAACCTATCACACCGAAAGTAGCTGTCTTCGGAGACTCGGGGGTCGACCAGAATCTCCCTCCGGCTGCACCACCTTTGGGTGAAGCGCCTGAGGCCGAGTCAGGTTTTATGTCACCGGAAGGAGGGGATTGGCTAGGGCTGACCCCCATGGTTGAGGATTTAGAGGATGGAGCGGGGAAGGCAGGTGTAGGAGAGGAGGCTTTAGCGAGCAATTCAGGATACACTTGGAGGGTGTCTGACGTGAGCCCTCTTCGCAGAGAGTTTTGGTCTTTGTCAGAGATGACTGCCAAGCTGGACTCTCTCCTTGGGGTGCATGCTGAGGAGTGCCCTCCCGCGGTTGGCGAGTGCCCTCCCGCGGTTGGCGAGTGCCCTCCCGCGGTTGGCGAGTGCCCTCCCGCGGTTGGCGAGTGCCCTCCCGCGGTTGGCGAGTGCCCTCCCGCGGTTGGCGAGTGCCCTCCCGCGGTTGGCGAGTGCCCTCCCGCGGTTGGTGAGAACACCTGTGGCATCCCATTTATCCACACGGCGATAGAGGAGATTAGGAGGGCACTGGGTGCCTCTGTGGCCCCCGAGGACACTCGGGAGACCGCTGCCTCCATCATACCGCCTCCAGATACCCCTGAAGATTCTACCCCGGGGTTGGATGTGGAGGATATAGTGGACCCCCTCGTGGAAACACCGAAGAGGGGACCCACTCTAGGGCTGAGAAAGGCTCCCACAGAGAGGGGCGGGGGTCTTGAGTTTTTCAGCCAAGAGGAGCTTGGGGAGTTGGGGCTCAGTGAGGCATCCTCTGGCACCGCAGAGTCGGTGGGCTCCTTGAGCCCCGTTATCCCTGCCCAGGAGATAGATGAGTTCCTAGGAGATACCCTTCACAAGCAAGGAAAAAAGAAGGTGAAGTTGGCCCTCAAGAAGTGGAAGGATGCTTCGTTCATTCTCCACTCTCTTTTTGTATACACCAGGGCCAACCGCAAGGCCAGAATCTCAGGGTCTAATGAACATGTTCGTGCCCTAAAGTTCTACAAATTGATGCGAGAGCACGTAAAGGCTTCTCGGGGTATAGCACCCTGAGCGCCTGTGGGACGGAAAAACTCTTTGACTACCAATGGCTTTGAGCATCGGTACGCTTAACGTAAACAGCTGTAAGGACGGGTTGCGCAGGTTCCAGGTACTCTCCTTTTTACAGAAGGAAAAGTATTCAGTGAGTTTCCTGCAGGAAACCCATACCACTCCAGAGGCTGAAGCCAGCTGGCATCTGGAGTGGCGAGGCAAGGTATTTTTCAGCCACCTCACTTCGACATCTTGTGGGGTGGTGACCCTGTTCTCTGAATCCTTTCAACCTGAGCTGCTGCTTGCCAAAACGGTTGTTCCAGGTCGCCTGTTGCATATCAGGGTCCGACACGAGGACTACACGTTTAATTTCCTGAACGTGTATGCTCCTGCCACCGGACCCCTGAGAAGGCAGTTCTTCGTCAGAATGTCTGAATACCTGGAGACAGTCGACACGTTTTCGGACCACAATTGTGCGTCCGTGACGGTGACGCTGCTACCTGCAGCACCTTCAGCCGCATATTGGCACTTCAACAATACTTTGTTGGAGGACAAGGGGTTTGAGACGTCGGTCCGAGACTTTTGGATGGCCTGGAGAGGTTGCAGGTCAGACTTTGCCACGTTAGAGCAGTGGTGGGACGTGGGCAAGGTTCATCTGCGCCTCGTGTGTCAGGAGTATACCAGAGGTGCCAGCAGGCAGCGCGATGCTGAGATCAAGGCCCTCAGGGAGGAGGTGCTCGATCTCGAGAAGAGGCTGTCTGTGGAAGGAGACCAATACCTGCAGAGTATGTACGTGGAGAGGAAGTACGCTCTCCGGGACTTGGAAGATCGGAGAGCTCGGGGGGCGTATGTGCGATCCCGCATCCACTTCCTTCGCGAGATGGATCGCGGGTCGCGACTCTTCTACGCGCTGGAGAAAAAGAGGGGAAACCGTAGACATATCACCTGCTTGTTGGCAGAGGACGGTACTCCTTTGACTGACCCGGAGAGCATCCGGGACAGAACCCGGAGATTCTATGTAGATCTTTTCTCTCCGGAGTCAATCCAGCCAGATAAATGCAGGGTCTTATGGGAGGGGCTTCCCACGGTCAGTGAGGATGGAAGGGAGCTGCTTGAGTTACCTTTGACCATGGCCGAGCTCTCTGAAGCCCTCAATCTCATGTCCCGCGGAAAAACGCCGGGTCTGGACGGGCTGACTGTGGAGTTCTTCAGGTTTTTCTGGGAGATGCTGGGACCTGATTTCACCGAGGTCCTAGCCGAAGCCCTGGAGACCGGTGAGATGCCCCTTTCGTGTCGGCGGGCAATACTGTCTCTGCTGCCGAAGAAGGGGGATCTCCGCCAGATTTCCAACTGGCGACCGGTATCACTGCTCAGCACGGACTATAAGATCGTAGCCAAAGCGCTTTCGCTGAGGCTCAAGTCCGTGCTGGCAGAGGTGATTCACCCCGACCAGTCCTATACTGTCCCGGGCCGGAGTATTCATGACAACATCTTTCTGGTCCGGGACCTGATGCATTACGCACAAAGGACTGGTCTATCACTCGCCTTCCTGTCCCTAGATCAAGAGAAGGCGTTTGACAGAGTGGATCACCGTTACCTTATGCAGACCCTGCAGGCGTTTGGCTTCGGCCCACAATTTGTGGGCTTTCTCCAGATGCTGTACGCCTCTGCAGAGTGTCTGGTGAAGATCAACTGGTCCCTGACGGCACCTTTTGTGTTTGGTCGGGGAGTACGTCAAGGGTGCCCCCTGTCTGGGCAACTGTACGCGCTGGCCATTGAGCCCTTCCTCTGCCTACTGAGGAGGAGGCTCACCGGGCTGGTGCTGCGGGAACCTGACATGCGGGTAGTCCTGTCGGCTTATGCCGATGACGTGCTCCTCGTGGCCCAGGACCTAGATGATCTAGAGCGGGCACAAGCGTGCCAAGAGGTCTATACCGCGGCCTCTTCTGCTCGGATCAACTGGTCCAAGTGCTCTGGCATTCTGGTGGGTCCCTTACAGGTGGACTCCTTGCCCCCCGCATTTCGGAATGTCTCGTGGGAGGGCGATACTCTCAAGTATCTGGGAGTCTACCTGTCTGCTGCGGAGGTCCCGGCCCCGGAAAACTTCAGTGATCTTGAAGAACGGGTCGTTGCTCGTCTGGGGTCATGGGTGTATCTGTCGAGAATGCTTTCCCTCAGGGGAAGAACCCTGGTGATTAATCAGCTGGTGGCCAGTCAGCTTTGGCACCGGCTGATAGCCATGGGTCCGACCCCCGAATTTATCAACAAGATCCAGAGGAAGTTGATGGATTTTCTTTGGATAGGGAAGCATTGGGTCTCTGCGGGAGTTGCGTGTCTCCCTTTGGAGGAGGGTGGACAGGGAGTGGTGTGTGTTCGCTCCCAGTTACACACTTTCCGCCTCCAATACCTGCAGAGATACCTATTCGCAGATCCGTCTCCGCAGTGGTGCCAGCTGGCAACCAGTTTCTTTCGCCAGCTGCGCAATATGAGGTATGATCGGCAACTGTTTATCATCAGGCCCGAGGGTTTAGGTAGAGACCTCTCGGTGCTGCCGGCATACTATCGGGACTTACTTAAGGCCTGGAAACTGGTCTCCGCGACCAGGAAGGAGCAGGCGGTGGGGGTTGATTTCCTCGCTGAGCCCCTGCTGTATAATCCGGTAGTGGGGGCTCGGATGTTGGATTCACCCTCTATTTGCCGCCGGCTAATCCTGGCGCAGGTGACCAGAGTCGGGGATCTCCTGGACTATGGGCGGCGATACTGGGTAAGAGCAGAGGTGCTCGCGCCCCGTATGGGTCTGCGTACTGCCCGCGTCCCTCGTCGCTTGATCCAGGAGATTACGGATGCCATCCACCCCGACTCACGCACCTTCATTGAGGGGTTATTGCAGACCGGAGAGCCTTGTCAGCCTATCAACTTCAGCTCTCCGGATTTTTGCGTGGAACCGAAGCCACGGCAGCCCCCTCGGGCTCTTCTTTCCCCCAACCTCAGCAAGTTGGGGGATATGTCCCCGGCGTGTTTCCGCGGCATGCCGAGGAAAGTTCTGTATTCTCTTGTGCTCCATATAGTGCATTACCTCGCCCTTGTCACCCGCCCAGACACCATCTGGAGGCGGGTATTCCCTGCGAACGAGGGCGAGAGACCCCGGTGGAGGGAACTCTATTCATCTTTGGTTCCCGGTCCCGCCGGGGATTTGGGTTGGAGGGTCCTCCACGGTGCACTGAGCACAGGAGAGTATTTGGCACACTTCACGGACTCCCCCGCCGCCTGTCCCTTCTGTGGCGAGCGGGAGTCCGTATATCACATTTATTCGAGTTGCGCTAGACTGCAGCCCCTCATGTCCTTCTTGAGGAGCCTTCTCCTGCAGTTCTGGCTGGGTTTTTCCCCTCAACTTTTTATTTTTGGGTGCCCAGTGTCCCGGAACGATAAGCCTAGGGATCTCCTGGTCAACCTGCTCCTGGCATTGGCTAAGGTAGCCATTTGTAAAACCAGGAAGCAGTGTTTGGAGGGGAGGGTCCCAACAAACATCGTGGCCATGTTCCGGGCGCTGGTGCACTCCCGTATTCGGGCAGAGTACTCGTACGCCGAGTCCACTGGGACGGTTTCAGAGTTTGCCTCCCAGTGGGCGTTAGGCGGGGTGCTTTGCTCGGTACCCCCCATCAAGGGTTCTTCAGAATTAACCCTTCTGTTTTAAGTGCACTTTAGCAGTGTACTTGTTGGATTCATTTACTTTTTTGTTTGACTGGTTTTTTCTTTGTTCTACTTGGTAACAAGTAGAATTGTTGTTTAACTGAATTGGCCGGCTTCGCCGGCCAATCAGTTTCAAACCAGATCAAAATAGGTCCACTCAGGGGAACTTGCCTGCTTGCAGTTTGGCTGTGAGTGCTTTTTCCTGGCTGGATCCTGCTTCTCCTTCCATTCAGAAGCGTATGTGCAGAGCTCCCAGGCATTTGGTAAGGAATCGGCTTTATTCTTTCTTTTTTTGTTGTTATATTTTGTTGTGGATCTGTGGGGGCGTATACTGTGAGTATACTGGGAGTTTTTATAGAGGGTTTTGGGTGCATTTTCAGGATTAAAAACCGTTTTTGGTTTTCACCCAGGGGCTGCAGTGTTTTAACCCAGCATAGCTGCAGTTTAGCTGGCTGGAAAACTGCAGTCTTACCCCCTCTCTCCTCCCTCACTACTGGAGGTTTTTACTGGTTGTTTAAACTTCCAATTTCACTCTTTTGTTTTCTTAAGCCTGATTCCTTTCTCACTTGCAATTGAGAGCTTTGTGTCTTTTCTATAAAGACTTGTAAAATTGTGGTGATTGCTTATTACAACAGAGAGAGAGTAACCAATAAGGGGAAAAAGATTTAAAACTGCAGCAGGTTTTTTTTTTTTTTTTTTTAAAAGCTGCTGGTTTTTTCCCCTTGCAGAGAGATCTCTTCTTAAAGAGACAGTTTCCTCTCTGTACCTCTCTCCCTAAGCAATACCCTCCCCTGACTTAGAGGCTTATTTGTTATCATGCCTGGAAAGGGGAATAGGACAAGTGCGGCAACGGGGGCGACGCCCGGATATAAAACACCAAAAACTGTGGCCCCTAGGAGCAACACTCTTAGTCACAGCCCTAGGCCTGGTCCTTCCAGTGCCCTGGCCACGCCTCCCCCAGCACCTGTTAGCAGCGTAACCCCTGCAGTCCCAGTTCCAACATGGGCGCATGTGGCAGTTGCAGGCGAAGGCCCCAGCAACAACAATGCTGGGGCCACGCCCTGTCTGAGCAGGAAGCTTGGGGTGAGGTGCCCAATGTCTCCTGGCCTAAACATGGAGATATATGTGAGGGCTGTGGCTGATGTGGTGGGTCCCTCTGCTGTGGTGGCGGCCAGCAAAATGTATGGGAGGGGCATTTTCTTCCTCCGTACGCTGGCTGCCACTCACACCCTGGTGCAGAAAGGCATCAGTGTAGGGGGGAAATACATCCCTATAGAGCCCATGGAGGGGTTAGGCACAAAGGTCATTCTGTCAAATGTGCCCCCCTTCATCCCAGATAGCCTCATGAAGCCATACCTGCAAGCCCTGGGAGACATTAAGTCCCCCATAATAAAATTATCTTTGGGCTGTAGAGATAGGGCGCTGAGGCATGTGCTCTCATTTAGGCGGCAGGTACAACTGCTGCTGCCGGGGAGCACTGAATCTGTGGAGGGTTCTTTTGGGGTGCGCTACGAGGGCATAACATACACCGTGTACTATGGCACGGAGGGGGTAAGGTGCTATTTGTGCAAGGAGCTGGGGCATACTCGCAGGAGTTGCCTCAAAGGGAACAGAGTACCTATCCCAACTCCTACACCCACCCCTCCCTCTGCCAAGACACCCCGTACTGCTGTGCCCACCACAGCGGGGCCCTCAGGGGCCCAGGTCCGTCCTGGGACCACAAGAGATGTCGCTGTCCCATCTGGAACAGTGACGTCTGTACCTCTCCCCAAAGAACAGAGGGAGAAGGAAAAGCCCTTGAGAGCCCAGGTCCCCCCTGGGACCACAGAAGATGTCACTGCTCCATCTCAAACAGTGACATCTGAACCTCTCCCCCCAAAAAAGAGGGAGAAGAAAAGAGTCACCCCAGAACAGTCACCCTCTGTTGTCACTGTCCCCCCCCAAGAACACCTTACCCCCAATGTAAGCACCGTACAGGGTGCGGGGGAGCAGGAGGAAGCTCCGGCTGGAGAGACAGTGGCACCCTCTTCTGGGGAAGCACCCCCCAGGAAGAAGCCTTTTAAAAACAAAAACAAGAGGGTGATTGAGGAGGGCGAGGAGGGTGAACCGTATTACGTTCACCCTCAGAAGTCTCCGAAGCGGAATGTAACAGCAATTCCGCACAGGGTGGCCCTGTCCGGCCCACTGGTTAGGATTAGCCAGTGTGAGCCGGAATCCATAAATATGCAGCCCCCCCCCCTCGAAGATCTGGAGGGAATACAAGGGGAAGAGGAGGTACCCGGCGTCCCTGGGGTGGAAGGTCAAAGTGCTCAACAACATGAGGCTTTGCCCCTAGAAATGGACGTTGGGAAACCTTCCAACACTCCTCCCAGTTGGAGAACATCCCCCGGGGACTTGTGCTTCGGTGAACCTATCACACCGAAAGTAGCTGTCTTCGGAGACTCGGGGGTCGACCAGAATCTCCCTCCGGCTGTACCACCTTTGGGTGAAGCACCTGAGGCCGAGTCAGGTTTTATGTCACTGGAAGGAGGGGATTGGCTAGGGCTGACCCCCATGGTTGAGGATTTAGAGGATGGAGCGGGGAAGGCAGGTGTAGGAGAGGAGGCTTTAGCGAGCAATTCAGGATACACTTGGAGGGTGTCTGACGTGAGCCCTCTTCGCAGAGAGTTTTGGTCTTTGTCAGAGATGACTTCCAAGCTGGACTCTCTCCTTGGGGTGCATGCTGAGGAGTGCCCTCCCGCGGTTGGCGAGTGCCCTCCCGCGGTTGGCGAGTGCCCTCCAGCGGTTGGCAAGTGCCCTCCAGCGGTTGGCGAGTGCCCTCCCGCGGTTGGCGAGTGCCCTCCCGCGGTTGGCGAGTGCCCTCCCGCGGTTGGCGAGTGCCCTCCCGCGGTTGGCGAGTGCCCTCCCGCGGTTGGTGAGAACACCTGTGGCATCCCATTTATCCACACGGCGATAGAGGAGATTAGGAGGGCACTGGGTGCCTCTGTGGCCCCCGAGGACACTCGGGAGACCGCTGCCTCCATCATACCGCCTCCAGATACCCCTGAAGATTCTACCCAGGGGTTGGATGTGGAGGATATAGTGGACCCCCTCGTGGAAACACCGAAGAGGGGACCCACTCTAGGGCTGAGAAAGGCTCCCACAGAGAGGGGCGGGGGTCTTGAGTTTTTCAGCCAAGAGGAGCTTGGGGAGTTGGGGCTCAGTGAGGCATCCTCTGGCACCGCAGAGTCGGTGGGCTCCTTGAGCCCCGTTATCCCTGCCCAGGAGATAGATGAGTTCCTAGGAGATACCCTTCACAAGCAAGGAAAAAAGAAGGTGAAGTTGGCCCTCAAGAAGTGGAAGGATGCTTCGTTCATTCTCCACTCTCTTTTTGTATACACCAGGGCCAACCGCAAGGCCAGAATCTCAGGGTCTAATGAACATGTTCGTGCCCTAAAGTTCTACAAATTGATGCGAGAGCACGTAAAGGCTTCTCGGGGTATAGCACCCTGAGCGCCTGTGGGACGGAAAAACTCTTTGACTACCAATGGCTTTGAGCATCGGTACGCTTAACGTAAACAGCTGTAAGGACGGGTTGCGCAGGTTCCAGGTACTCTCCTTTTTACAGAAGGGAAAGTATTCTGTGAGTTTCCTGCAGGAAACCCATACCACTCCAGAGGCTGAAGCCAGCTGGCATCTGGAGTGGCGAGGCAAGGTCTTTTTCAGCCACCTCACTTCGACATCTTGTGGGGTGGTGACCCTGTTCTCTGAATCCTTTCAACCTGAGCTGCTGCTTGCCAAAACGGTTGTTCCAGGTCGCCTGTTGCATATCAGGGTCCGACACGAGGACTACACGTTTAATTTCCTGAACGTGTATGCTCCTGCCACCGGACCCCTGAGAAGGCAGTTCTTTGTCAGAATGTCTGAATACCTGGAGACAGTCGACACGAACGAATACGTGGTGCTCGGGGGTGATTTTAACTGTACCCTCGAGGCTCGGAAAGACCGGAATGGTCCGGAGCCACACCCGTGTTCTGCGTCGGCCTTGCGGGAGGTCATCACCCGCTACTCCTTGGTAGACGTCTGGCGAGAACAACATCCTGAGGCATCCACTGAGTTCACACATGTTAGGGTGTTTAGGGGTGAACGGATGTCCTGGTCCCGGATAGACAGGCTGTATATTTCCAGCCACAGCCTGTCGCGAGCCCAGTCCAGTGCCATTAGGCTGGCGCCGTTTTCGGACCACAATTGTGCGTCCGTGACGGTGACGCTGCTACCTGCAGCACCTTCAGCCGCATATTGGCACTTCAACAATACTTTGTTGGAGGACAAGGGGTTTGAGACGTCGGTCCGAGACTTTTGGATGGCCTGGAGAGGTTGCAGGTCAGACTTTGCCACGTTAGAGCAGTGGTGGGACGTGGGCAAGGTTCATCTGCGCCTCGTGTGTCAGGAGTATACCAGAGGTGCCAGCAGGCAGCGCGATGCTGAGATCGAGGCCCTCAGGGAGGAGGTGCTCGATCTCGAGAAGAGGCTGTCTGTGGAAGGAGACCAATACCTGCAGAGTATGTACGTGGAGAGGAAGTACGCTCTCCGGGACTTGGAAGATCGGAGAGCTCGGGGGGCGTATGTGCGATCCCGCATCCACTTCCTTCGCGAGATGGATCGCGGGTCGCGACTCTTCTACGCGCTGGAGAAAAAGAGGGGAAACCGTAGACATATCACCTGCTTGTTGGCAGAGAACGGTACTCCTTTGACTGACCCGGAGAGCATCCGGGACAGAACCCGGAGATTCTATGTAGATCTTTTCTCTCCGGAGTCAATCCAGCCAGATAAATGCAGGGTCTTATGGGAGGGGCTTCCCACGGTCAGTGAGGATGGAAGGGAGCTGCTTGAGTTACCTTTGACCATGGCCGAGCTCTCTGAAGCCCTCAATCTCATGTCCCGCGGAAAAACGCCGGGTCTAGACGGGCTGACTGTGGAGTTCTTCCGGTTTTTCTGGGAGATGCTGGGACCTGATTTCACCGAGGTCCTAGCCGAAGCCCTGGAGACCGGTGAGATGCCCCTTTCGTGTCGGCGGGCAATACTGTCTCTGCTGCCGAAGAAGGGGGATCTCCGCCAGATTTCCAACTGGCGACCGGTATCACTGCTCAGCACGGACTATAAGATCGTAGCCAAAGCGCTTTCGCTGAGGCTCAAGTCCGTGCTGGCAGAGGTGATTCACCCCGACCAGTCCTATACTGTCCCGGGCCGGAGTATTCATGACAACATCTTTCTGGTCCGGGACCTGATGCATTACGCACAAAGGACTGGTCTATCACTCGCCTTCCTGTCCCTAGATCAAGAGAAGGCGTTTGACAGAGTGGATCACCGTTACCTTATGCAGACCCTGCAGGCGTTTGGCTTCGGCCCACAATTTGTGGGCTTTCTCCAGATGCTGTACGCCTCTGCAGAGTGTCTGGTGAAGATCAACTGGTCCCTGACGGCACCTTTTGTGTTTGGTCGGGGAGTAAGTCAAGGGTGCCCCCTGTCTGGGCAACTGTACGCGCTGGCCATTGAGCCCTTCCTCTGCCTACTGAGGAGGAGGCTCACCGGGCTGGTGCTGCGGGAACCCGACATGCGGGTAGTCCTGTCGGCTTATGCCGATGACGTGCTCCTCGTGGCCCAGGACCTAGATGATCTAGAGCGGGCACAAGCGTGCCAAGAGGTCTATACCGCGGCCTCTTCTGCTCGGATCAACTGGTCCAAGTGCTCCGGAATTCTGGTGGGTCCCTTACAGGTGGACTCCTTGTCCCCCGCGTTTCGGAATGTCTCGTGGGAGAGCAATACTCTCAAGTATCTGGGAGTCTACCTGTCTGCTGCGGAGGTCCCGGCCCCGGAAAACTTCAGTGATCTTGAAGAACGGGTCGTTGCTCGTCTGGGGTCATGGGTGTATCTGTCGAGAATGCTTTCCCTCAGGGGAAGAACCCTGGTGATTAATCAGCTGGTGGCCAGTCAGCTTTGGCACCGGCTGATAGCCATGGGTCCGACCCCCGAATTTATCAACAAGATCCAGAGGAAGTTGATGGATTTTCTCTGGATAGGGAAGCATTGGGTCTCTGCGGGAGTTGCGTGTCTCCCTTTGGAGGAGGGTGGACAGGGAGTGGTGTGTGTCCGCTCCCAGTTACACACTTTCCGCCTTCAATACCTGCAGAGATACCTATTCGCAGATCCGTCTCCGCAGTGGTGCCAGCTGGCAACCAGTTTCTTTCGCCAACTGCGCAATATGAGGTATGATCGGCAACTGTTTATCATCAAGCCCGAGGGTTTAGGTAGAGACCTCTCGGTG
The DNA here is from genome assembly GCF_040206685.1 of Ascaphus truei. NCBI lineage: Eukaryota > Metazoa > Chordata > Amphibia > Anura > Ascaphidae > Ascaphus > Ascaphus truei. The sequence continues at coordinate 31,700,761 of NC_134498.1, forward strand.
CTGCCGGCATACTATCGGGACTTACTTAAGGCCTGGAAACTGGTCTCCGCAACCAGGAAGGAACAGGCGGTGGGGGTTGATTTCCTCGCCGAGCCCCTGCTGTATAATCCGGCAGTGGGGGCTCGGATGTTGGATTCACCCTCTATTTGCCGCCGGCTAATCCTGGCGCAGGTGACCAGAGTCGGAGATCTCCTGGACTATGGGCGGCGATACTGGGTGAGAGCAGAGGTGCTCGCACCCCGTATGGGTCTGCGTACTGCCCGCGTCCCTCGTCGCTTGATCCAGGAGATTACGGATGCCATCCACCCCGACTCACGCACCTTCATTGAGGGGGTATTGCAGACCGGAGAGCTTTGTCAACCTATCAACTTCAGCTCTCCGGATCTTTGCGTGGAACCAAAGCCACGGCAACCCCCTCGGGCTCTTCTCTCCCCCAACCTCAGCAAGTTGGGGGATATGTCCCCGGCGTGTTTCCGCGGCATGCCGAGGAAAGTCCTGTATTCTCTTGTGCTCCATATAGTGCATTACCTCGCCCTTGTCACCCGCCCAGACACCATCTGGAGGCGGGTATTCCCTGTGAACGAGGGCGAGAGACCCCGGTGGAGGGAACTCTATTCATCTTTGGTTCCCGGTCCCGCCGGGGATTTGGGTTGGAGGGTCCTCCACGGTGCACTGAGCACAGGAGAGTATTTGGCACACTTCACGGACTCCCCCGCCGCCTGTCTCTTCTGTGGCGAGCGGGAGTCCGTATATCACATTTATTCAAGTTGCGCTAGACTGCAGCCCCTCATGTCTTTCTTGAGGAGCCTTCTCCTGCAGTTCTGGCTGGGTTTTTCCCCTCAACTTTTTATTTTTGGGTGCCCAGTGTCCCGGAACGATAAGCCCAGGGACCTGCTGGTCAACCTGCTCCTGGCATTGGCTAAGGTAGCCATTTGTAAAACCAGGAAGCAGTGTTTGGAGGGGAGGGTCCCAACAAACATCGTGGCCATGTTCCGGGCGCTGGTGCACTCCCGTATTCGGGCAGAGTACTCGTACGCCGAGTCCACTGGGACGGTTTCAGAGTTTGCCTCCCAGTGGGCGTTAGGCGGGGTGCTCTGCTCGGTATCCCCCATCAAGGGTTCTTCAGAATTAACCCTTCTGTTTTAAGTGCACTTTAGCAGTGTACTTGTTGGATTCATTTACATTTTTGTTTGACTGGTTTTTTTTTCTTTGTTCTACTTGGTAACAAGTAGAATTGTTGTTTAACTGAATTGGCCGGCTTCGCCGGCCAATCAGTTTCAAACCAGATCAAAATAGGTCCACTCAGGGGAACTTGCCTGCTTGCAGTTTGGCTGTGAGTGCTTTTTCCTGGCTGGATCCTGCTTCTCCTTCCATTCAGAAGCGTATGTGCAGAGCTCCCAGGCATTTGGTAAGGAATCGGCTTTATTCTTTCTTTTTTTTTTTGTTATATTTTGTTGTGGATCTGTGGGGGAGTATACTGTGAGTATACTGGGAGTTTTATAGAGGGTTTTGGGTGCTTTTTCAGGATTAAAACCCGTTTTTGGTTTTCACCCAGGGGCTGCAGTGTTTTAACCCAGCATAGCTGCAGTTTAGCTGGCTGGAAAACTGCAGTCTTACCCCCTCTCTCCTTCCCTCACTACTGGAGGTTTTTTACTGGTTGTTTAAACTTCCAATTTCACTCTTTTGTTTTCTTAAGCCTGATTCCTTTCTCACTTGCAATTGAGAGCTCTGTGTCTTTTCTATAAAGACTTGTAAAATTGTGGTGATTGCTTATTACAACAGAGAGAGAGTAACCAATAAGGGGAAAAAGATTTAAAACTGCAGCAGGTTTTTAAAAGCTGCTGTTTTTTCCCCTTGCAGAGAGATCTCTTCTTAAAGAGACAGTTTCCTCTCTGTACCTCTCTCCCTAAGCAATACCCTCCCCTGACTTAGAGGCTTATTTGTTATCATGCCTGGAAAGGGGAATAGGACAAGTGCGGCAACGGGGGCGACGCCCGGATATAAAACACCAAAAACTGTGGCCCCTAGGAGCAACACTCTTAGTCACAGCCCTAGGCCTGGTCCTTCCAGTGCCCTGGCCACGCCTCCCCCAGCACCTGTTAGCAGTGTAACCCCTGCAGTCCCAGTTCCAACATGGGCGCATGTGGCAGTTGCAGGCGATGGCCCCAGCAACAACAATGTTGGGGCCACGCCCTGTCTGAGCAGGAAGCTTGGGGTGAGGTGCCCAATGTCTCCTGGCCTAAACATGGAGATATATGTGAGGGCTGTGGCTGATGTGGTGGGTCCCTCTGCTGTGGTGGCGGCCAGCAAAATGTATGGGAGGGGCATTTTCTTCCTCCGTACGCTGGCTGCCACTCACACCCTGGTGCAGAAAGGCATCAGTGTAGGGGGGAAATACATCCCTATAGAGCCAATGGAGGGGTTAGGCACAAAGGTCATTCTGTCAAATGTGCCCCCCTTCATCCCAGATAGCCTCATGAAGCCATACCTGCAAGCCCTGGGAGACATTAAGTCCCCCATAATAAAATTATCTTTGGGCTGTAGAGATAGGGCGCTGAGGCATGTGCTCTCATTTAGGCGGCAGGTACAACTGCTGCTGCCGGGGAGCACTGAATCTGTGGAGGGTTCTTTTGGGGTGCGCTACGAGGGCATAACATTCACCGTGTACTATGGCACGGAGGGGGTAAGGTGCTATTTGTGCAAGGAGCTGGGGCATACTCGCAGGAGTTGCCTCAAAGGGAACAGAGTACCTATCCCAACTCCTACACCCACCCCTCCCTCTGCCAAGACACCCCGTACCGCTGTGCCCACCACAGCGGGGCCCTCAGGGGCCCAGGTCCGTCCTGGGACCACAAGAGATGTCGCTGTCCCATCTGGAACAGTGACGTCTGTACCTCTCCCCAAAGAACAGAGGGAGAAGGAAAAGCCCTTGAGAGCCCAGGTCCCCCCTGGGACCACAGAAGATGTCACTGCTCCATCTCAAACAGTGACATCTGAACCTCTCCCCCCAAAAAAGAGGGAGAAGAAAAGAGTCACCCCAGAACAGTCACCCTCTGTTGTCACTGTCCCCCCCCCAAGAACACCTTACCCCCAATGTAAGCACCGTACAGGGTGCGGGGGAGCAGGAGGAAGCTCCGGCTGGAGAGACAGTGGCACCCTCTTCTGGGGAAGCACCCCCCAGGAAGAAGCCTTTTAAAAACAAAAACAAGAGGGTGATTGAGGAGGGCGAGGAGGGTGAACCGTATTACGTTCACCCTCAGAAGTCTCCGAAGCGGAATGTAACAGCAATTCCGCACAGGGTGGCCCTGTCCGGCCCACTGGTTAGGATTAGCCAGTGTGAGCCGGAATCCATAAATATGCAGCCCCCCCCCCTCGAAGATCTGGAGGGAATACAAGGGGAAGAGGAGGTACCCGGCGTCCCTGGGGTGGAAAGTCAAAGTGCTCAACAACATGAGGCTTTGCCCCTAGAAATGGACGTTGGGAAGCCTTCCAACACTCCTCCCAGTTGGAGAACATCCCCCGGGGACTTGTGCTTCGGTGAACCTATCACACCGAAAGTAGCTGTCTTCGGAGACTCGGGGGTCGACCAGAATCTCCCTCCGGCTGTACCACCTTTGGGTGAAGCGCCTGAGGCCGAGTCAGGTTTTATGTCACCGGAAGGAGGGGATTGGCTAGGGCTGACCCCCATGGTTGAGGATTTAGAGGATGGAGCGGGGAAGGCAGGTGTAGGAGAGGAGGCTTTAGCGAGCAATTCAGGATACACTTGGAGGGTGTCTGACGTGAGCCCTCTTCGCAGAGAGTTTTGGTCTTTGTCAGAGATGACTGCCAAGCTGGACTCTCTCCTTGGGGTGCATGCTGAGGAGTGCCCTCCAGCGGTTGGCGAGTGCCCTCCAGCGGTTGGCGAGTGCCCTCCCGCGGTTGGCGAGTGCCCTCCCGCGGTTGGCGAGTGCCCTCCCGCGGTTGGCGAGTGCCCTCCCGCGGTTGGCGAGTGCCCTCCCGCGGTTGGTGAGAACACCTGTGGCATCCCATTTATCCACACGGCGATAGAGGAGATTAGGAGGGCACTGGGTGCCTCTGTGGCCCCCGAGGACACTCGGGAGACCGCTGCCTCCATCATACCGCCTCCAGATACCCCTGAAGATTCTACCCAGGGGTTGGATGTGGAGGATATAGTGGACCCCCTCCTTGAAACACCAAAGAGGGGACCCACTCTAGGGCTGAGAAAGGCTCCCACAGAGAGGGGCGGGGGTCTTGAGTTTTTCAGCCAAGAGGAGCTTGGGGAGTTGGGGCTCAGTGAGGCATCCTCTGGCACCGCAGAGTCGGTGGGCTCCTTGAGCCCCGTTATCCCTGCCCAGGAGATAGATGAGTTCCTAGGAGATACCCTTCACAAGCAAGGAAAAAAGAAGGTGAAGTTGGCCCTCAAGAAGTGGAAGGATGCTTCGTTCATTCTCCACTCTCTTTTTGTATACACCAGGGCCAACCGCAAGGCCAGAATCTCAGGGTCTAATGAACATGTTCGTGCCCTAAAGTTCTACAAATTGATGCGAGAGCACGTAAAGGCTTCTCGGGGTATAGCACCCTGAGCGCCTGTGGGACGGAAAAACTCTTTGACTACCAATGGCTTTGAGCATCGGTACGCTTAACGTAAACAGCTGTAAGGACGGGTTGCGCAGGTTCCAGGTACTCTCCTTTTTACAGAAGGGAAAGTATTCTGTGAGTTTCCTGCAGGAAACCCATACCACTCCAGAGGCTGAAGCCAGCTGGCATCTGGAGTGGCGAGGCAAGGTCTTTTTCAGCCACCTCACTTCGACATCTTGTGGGGTGGTGACCCTGTTCTCTGAATCCTTTCAACCTGAGCTGCTGCTTGCCAAAACGGTTGTTCCAGGTCGCCTGTTGCATATCAGGGTCCGACACGAGGACTACACGTTTAATTTCCTGAACGTGTATGCTCCTGCCACCGGACCCCTGAGAAGGCAGTTCTTCGTCAGAATGTCTGAATACCTGGAGACAGTCGACACGAACGAATACGTGGTGCTCGGGGGTGGTTTTTAACTGTACCCTCGAGGCTCGGAAAGACCGGAATGGTCCGGAGCCACACCCGTGTTCTGCGTCGGCCTTGCGGGAGGTCATCACCCGCTACTCCTTGGTAGACGTCTGGCGAGAACAACATCCTGAGGCATCCACTGAGTTCACACATGTTAGGGTGTTTAGGGGTGAACGGATGTCCTGGTCCCGGATAGACAGGCTGTATATTTCCAGCCACAGCCTGTCGCGAGCCCAGTCCAGTGCCATTAGGCTGGCGCCGTTTTCGGACCACAATTGTGCGTCCGTGACGGTGACGCTGCTACCTGCAGCACCTTCAGCCGCATATTGGCACTTCAACAATACTTTGTTGGAGGACAAGGGGTTTGAGACGTCGGTCCGAGACTTTTGGATGGCCTGGAGAGGTTGCAGGTCAGACTTTGCCACGTTAGAGCAGTGGTGGGACGTGGGCAAGGTTCATCTGCGCCTCGTGTGTCAGGAGTATACCAGAGGTGCCAGCAGGCAGCGCGATGCTGAGATCAAGGCCCTCAGGGAGGAGGTGCTCGATCTCGAGAGGAGGCTGTCTGTGGAAGGAGACCAATACCTGCAGAGTATGTACGTGGAGAGGAAGTACGCTCTCCGGGACTTGGAAGATCGGAGAGCTCGGGGGGCGTATGTGCGATCCCGCATCCACTTCCTTCGCGAGATGGATCGCGGGTCACGACTCTTCTACGCGCTGGAGAAAAAGAGGGGAAACCGTAGACATATCACCTGCTTGTTGGCAGAGGACGGTACTCCTTTGACTGACCCGGAGAGCATCCGGGACAGAACCCGGAGATTCTATGTAGATCTTTTCTCTCCGGAGTCAATCCAGCCAGATAAATGCAGGGTCTTATGGGAGGGGCTTCCCATGGTCAGTGAGGATGGAAGGGAGCTGCTTGAGTTACCTTTGACCATGGCCGAGCTCTCTGAAGCCCTCAATCTCATGTCCCGCGGAAAAACGCCGGGTCTGGACGGGCTGACTGTGGAGTTCTTCAGGTTTTTCTGGGAGATGCTGGGACCTGATTTCACCGAGGTCCTAGCCGAAGCCCTGGAGACCGGTGAGATGCCCCTTTCGTGTCGGCGGGCAATACTGTCTCTGCTGCCGAAGAAGGGGGATCTCCGCCAGATTTCCAACTGGCGACCGGTATCACTGCTCAGCACGGACTATAAGATCGTAGCCAAAGCGCTTTCGCTGAGGCTCAAGTCCGTGCTGGCAGAGGTGATTCATCCCGACCAGTCCTATACTGTCCCGGGCCGGAGTATTCATGACAACATCTTTCTGGTCCGGGACCTGATGCATTACGCACAAAGGACTGGTCTATCACTCGCCTTCCTGTCCCTAGATCAAGAGAAGGCGTTTGACAGAGTGGATCACCGTTACCTTATGCAGACCCTGCAGGCGTTTGGCTTCGGCCCACAATTTGTGGGCTTTCTCCAGATGCTGTACGCCTCTGCAGAGTGTCTGGTGAAGATCAACTGGTCCCTGACGGCACCTTTTGTGTTTGGTCGGGGAGTACGTCAAGGGTGCCCCCTGTCTGGGCAACTGTACGCGCTGGCCATTGAGCCCTTCCTCTGCCTACTGAGGAGGAGGCGCACCGGGCTGGTGCTGCGGGAACCTGACATGCGGGTAGTCCTGTCGGCTTATGCCGATGACGTGCTCCTCGTGGCCCAGGACCTAGATGATCTAGAGCGGGCACAAGCGTGCCAAGAGGTCTATACCGCGGCCTCTTCTGCTCGGATCAACTGGTCCAAGTGCTCTGGCATTCTGGTGGGTCCCTTACAGGTGGACTCCTTGCCCCCCGCGTTTCGGAATGTCTCGTGGGAGGGCGATACTCTCAAGTATCTGGGAGTCTACCTGTCTGCTGCGGAGGTCCCGGCCCCGGAAAACTTCAGTGATCTTGAAGAACGGGTCGTTGCTCGTCTGGGGTCATGGGTGTATCTGTCGAGAATGCTTTCCCTCAGGGGAAGAACCCTGGTGATTAATCAGCTGGTGGCCAGTCAGCTTTGGCACCGGCTGATAGCCATGGGTCCGACCCCCGAATTTATCAACAAGATCCAGAGGAAGTTGATGGATTTTCTTTGGATAGGGAAGCATTGGGTCTCTGCGGGAGTTGCGTGTCTCCCTTTGGAGGAGGGTGGACAGGGAGTGGTGTGTGTTCGCTCCCAGTTACACACTTTCCGCCTCCAATACCTGCAGAGATACCTATTCGCAGATCCGTCTCCGCAGTGGTGCCAGCTGGCAACCAGTTTCTTTCGCCAGCTGCGCAATATGAGGTATGATCGGCAACTGTTTATCATCAGGCCCGAGGGTTTAGGTAGAGACCTCTCGGTGCTGCCGGCATACTATCGGGACTTACTTAAGGCCTGGAAACTGGTCTCCGCGACCAGGAAGGAACAGGCGGTGGGGGTTGATTTCCTCGCCGAGCCCCTGCTGTATAATCCGGCAGTGGGGGCTCGGATGTTGGATTCACCCTCTATTTGCCGCCGGCTAATCCTGGCGCAGGTGACCAGAGTCGGGGATCTCCTGGACTATGGGCGGCGATACTGGGTAAGAGCAGAGGTGCTCGCGCCCCGTATGGGTCTGCGTACTGCCCGCGTCCCTCGTCGCTTGATCCAGGAGATTACGGATGCCATCCACCCCGACTCACGCACCTTCATTGAGGGGTTATTGCAGACCGGAGAGCCTTGTCAGCCTATCAACTTCAGCTCTCCGGATTTTTGCGTGGAACCGAAGCCGCGGCAGCCCCCTCGGGCTCTTCTTTCCCCCAACCTCAGCAAGTTGGGGGATATATCCCCGGCGTGTTTCCGCGGCATGCCGAGGAAAGTCCTGTATTCTCTTGTGCTCCATATAGTGCATTACCTCGCCCTTGTCACCCGCCCAGACACCATCTGGAGGCGGGTATTCCCTGCGAACGAGGGCGAGAGACCCCGGTGGAGGGAACTCTATTCATCTTTGGTTCCCGGTCCCGCCGGGGATTTGGGTTGGAGGGTCCTCCACGGTGCACTGAGCACAGGAGTATTTGGCACACTTCACGGACTCCCCCGCCGCCTGTCCCTTCTGTGGCGAGCGGGAGTCCGTATATCACATTTATTCGAGTTGCGCTAGACTGCAGCCCCTCATGTCCTTCTTGAGGAGCCTTCTCCTGCAGTTCTGGCTGGGTTTTTCCCCTCAACTTTTTATTTTTGGGTGCCCAGTGTCCCGGAACGATAAGCCTAGGGATCTCCTGGTCAACCTGCTCCTGGCATTGGCTAAGGTAGCCATTTGTAAAACCAGGAAGCAGTGTTTGGAGGGGAGGGTCCCAACAAACATCGTGGCCATGTTCCGGGCGCTGGTGCACTCCCGTATTCGGGCAGAGTACTCGTACGCCGAGTCCACTGGGACGGTTTCAGAGTTTGCCTCCCAGTGGGCGTTAGGCGGGGTGCTTTGCTCGGTACCCCCATCAAGGGTTCTTCAGAATTAACCCTTCTGTTTTAAGTGCACTTTAGCAGTGTACTTGTTGGATTCATTTACTTTTTTGTTTGACTGGTTTTTTCTTTGTTCTACTTGGTAACAAGTAGAATTGTTGTTTAACTGAATTGGCCGGCTTCGCCGGCCAATCAGTTTCAAACCAGATCAAAATAGGTCCACTCAGGGGAACTTGCCTGCTTGCAGTTTGGCTGTGACAACTCTAATACAGAGTGCTTTTCCTGGTAATGTACAGGTTAATAAAAGCTTCAGTCAGACTCAGAACTTTGCAACTAATATTGACAGATTTACTATAAATCATTCTTCCTGTTATTACACAGGTTATTAAGAATTTATATTAGCGTTAGGGACCCCTGATATGTGGTCTGCCTTGGCGTTGGCTCAGGGGCTTACAACAATTTTGGCCAAAAATGTCAAACTAAAAGACCATTTTACTTATTAGATATTTATACATATATATTTAGGCACTGTACCGTGTATGAGTCTCACTGGATGTGCTAAAAACTGAGCTTTGTCTGTGTTTTATGTTCTGTCTCTGGTTTTAAAAATATATATTGCCATGCTCAGTAGCACTCCTCTGTGACACTCATATGCTTATATATATGTTGTGGTCATTTTGGGGGTTCAATAGGAGCTTGTTAGGTGTCCAGTATGTTTTAGTCTGAGTACTGTCAGGCTTGGACAGGATAGGGAGGGTAGGTATTCCCTGATAGTATTGGAGGTTAGTAAGGCTGCGCTTATAGTGCCGGGGACAGCGACGTGACAGAGCCGTCATGCTGCAGTCGCTGGAAAAATCAAATTGACTTGACTTCCAGCGATGGCGACCAAGCTGTTGCTCCGTCGCGTCGCTTCTACATTTGTTTTGTCGCAACGCTGGCACAATAAGCGCAGCCTAACTCTGCAGCAGCACAGTCCTGGTAGTATACTTGACTCAGACTCTGCTTAGGTGCATAGATGGATATTCGAGGTCAGACAGGCAGGGAGGGAAGTATCTCTCAGCTCTCCCTGCACTAGTAGCTGGCCGTCCAGGCAAAGAGATGCACCGGGTACGGGATTTCCCCTGCTACCAGCTGAGTGAGAGCAGGGAGAGGCATCGGGAAGGGGATTTCCCCTGCCAACAGCTGAGTGAGAGCAGGGAGAGGCACCGGGTAGGGGATTTTCCTTGCCAACAGCTGAGTGGGAGCAGGGAGAGGCACCGGGTAGGGGATTTTCCTTGCTAACAGCTGAGTGAGAGCAGGGAGAGGCACCGGGTAGGGGATTTTCCTTGCTAACAGCTGAGTGAGAGCAGGGAGAGGCACCGGGTAGGGGATTTTCCTTGCTAACAGCTGAGTGAGAGCAGGGAGAGGCACCGGGTAGGGGATTTTCCTTGCTAACAGCTGAGTGAGAGCAGGGAGAGGCACCGGGTAGGGGATTTTCCTTGCTAACAGCTGAGTGCTGCACTGGTAGGTGGCCATCAGAGCACGCGGCTCGGGGTTCCCCTAATAGCAGCTGAGTGCTTGTTTGGCGGATCGCCAGACTGTCCGCATAGGCGGTACACAGCATGTCATGAGTAGTGACGTCAGCTGCTGCCCTCACCCCCGGAGGTTCACTAGGTAAAACCGTAGTCTCCGTGTGAAACGCGGAGTGGTGGCAGCCCTGGTCTCAGCACATAACAAGAAATATTTATTTTGAAGATAAATATTCACGTACAAAAACAGTACAAAATGGCGGCGACATTCAAATAAGACATAATGTCCTCAAAGATAGTGGCATAATATTTTGTTCCTGAGAAACATTCTTGTATTCAGTCTTAGTATCATGGTGTTAAAGCTTCTCACCTTCTTTATCCTAGTGCAGGGGTCGGTAACCTGCGGCCCCCGAGCTGCATGCCGCTCTCTCAGCTCCTCCTTGCTTCTCTCTGCAGGTTACCGACCCCCAGCTGCTGTCGCACTCCCTCACTATCCTGTGGCAAAGCTAAGCCGGCCTGATCCGCAGAGGTGGCCTGCTGGAAGGTGTCCTTGGAGGTGCCTGTCCAGACAGCTTGCTAGTGACTGGTAGAAGGGAGGTTCCCCTGACAGGCACCTCTGTCGGCAGCTTTTTGCAGGCAGCTCGGCAGGCCCCCTCTCTGCAAGTTTCTAACAGGACCCCTCAATCCTTCAGGGCAGCCGGTAAGCAGCAGGCACACTCACATCTTCTCTTCCTATATCCCTGTCCCTTCCTCTCTCCTCTCTCCTCTCTCCTCTCTCCTCTCTCCTCTCTCCTCTCTCCTCTCTCCTCTCTTCCCATCTCTCCTCTCTTCCCATCTCTCCTCTCTTCCCATCTCTCCTCTCTTCCCATCTCTCCTCTCTTCCCATCTCTCCTCTCTTCCCATCTCTCCTCTCTTCCCATCTCTCCTCTCTTCCCATCTCTCCTCTCTTCCCATCTCTCACTCATCTCTCTCTTCCCATCTCTCTCTGCTATCTCTTCCCATCTCTCTCTGCTATCTCTTCCCATCTCTCACTCATCTCTCTTCCCCTCTCTCTTCCCATCTCTCACTCATCTCTCTTCCCCTCTCTCTCTCTTCCCATCTCTCACTCCTCTCTCTTCCCATCTCTCACTCCCACTCCTCTCTCTTCCCATCTCTCACTCCCACTCCTCTCTCTTCCCATCTCTCACCCCCACTCCTCTCACTTCCCATCTCTCACTCCCACTCCCCATCTCTCACTCCCACTCCTCTCTCTTCCCATCTCTCACTCCCACTCCCCTCTCTTCCCATCTCCCACTCCCCTCTCTTCCCATCTCCCACTCCCCTCTCTTCCCATCTCCCACTCCCCTCTCTTCCCATCTCTCTCTCACTACTCTATCTCCCCCTTTCTCTCTCTCTTCCCACTTTCTCTTTCTCCTTCACCTGTCTCTTTCTGCTTCCCCCTCTCTCAATCTCTCCTTCACGCCCGCTCTCGCTTTCCTTCCCCGCTCTCTTTTCTTCCCCATCTCTTTTCTTCCCCCTCTCTTTTCTTCCCCCTCTCTCTTTTCTTCCACCTCCTTTCTATCCTCCCTCCTCTCTCTCCTTCCCCCTCTTCCCCACTCTCTCTCCTTCCCCCTCTTCCCCACTCTCTCTCCCCCCTCTCTCTCTTCCCCCTCTCTTCCCCTTCCCCCTCTCTTCTTCCCCTTCCCCCCTCCTCTCTTCTTCCCCTTCTCCCCTCCTCTCTTCTTCCCCTTCCCCCCTCCTCTCTTCTTCCCCTTCCCCCCTCCTCTCTTCTTCCCCTTCCCCCCTCCTCTCTTCTTCCCCTTCCCCCCTCCTCTCTTCTTCCCCTTCCCCCCTCCTCTCTTCTTCCCCTTCCCCCCTCCTCTCTTCTTCCCCTTCCCCCTCCTCTCTTCTTCCCCTTCCCCCCTCCTCTCTTCTTCCCCTTCCCCCCTCCTCTCTTCTTCCCCTTCCCCCCTCCTCTCTTCTTCCCCTTCCCCCTCCTCTCTTCTTCCCTTCCCCCTCCTCTCTTCTTCCCCTTCCCCCCTCCTCTCTTCTTCCCCTTCCCCCCTCCTCTCTTCTTCCCCTTCCCCCCTCCTCTCTTCTTCCCTTCCCCCTCCTCTCTTCTTCCCCTTCCCCCTCCTCTCTTCTTCCCCTTCCCCCCTCCTCTCTTCTTCCCCTTCCCCCTCCTCTCTTCTTCCCCTTCCCCCCTCCTCTCTTCTTCCCCTTCCCCCTCCTCTCTTCTTCCCCTTCCCCCTCCTCTCTTCTTCCCCTTCCCCCCTCCTCTCTTCTTCCCCTTCCCCCTCCTCTCTTCTTCCCCTTCCCCCTCCTCTCTTCTTCCCCTTCCCCCCTCCTCTCTTCTTCCCCTTCCCCCCCTCCTCTCTTCTTCCCCTTCCCCCCTCCTCTCTTCTTCCCCTTCCCCCCTCCTCTCTTCTTCCCCTTCCCCCCTCCTCTCTTCTTCCCCTTCCCCCCTCCTCTCTTCTTCCCCTTCCCCCCTCCTCTCTTCTTCCCCTTCCCCCCTCCTCTCTTCTTCCCCTTCCCCCCTCCTCTCTTCTTCCCCTTCCCCCTTCCTCTCTTCTTCCCCTTCCCCCCTCCTCTCTTCTTCCCCTTCCCCCCTCCTCTCTTCTTCCCCTTCCCCCCTCCTCTCTTCTTCCCCTTCCCCCCTCCTCTCTTCTTCCCCTTCCCCCTCCTCTCTTCTTCCCCTTCCCCCTCCTCTCTTCTTCCCCTTCCCCCCTCCTCTCTTCTTCCCCTTCCCCCCCCCCTCTCTCTCTCTCTCTCTCTCTCTCTCTCTCTCTCTCTCTCTCATTCCACCCCCTCTCCTTCCCCTCCTCTCTCTCCTTCCCCCTCTCTCCTCCCCCTCTCTCCTTCCCCCTCTCTTTCTCTCCTTCCCCCTCTCTTTCTCTCCTTCCCCCTCTCTCTTTCTCTCTCCTCTCTCTCTCTCTTTCTCTCTCCTCCCTCTCTCTTTCTCTCCTCTCTCCTTCCCCCTCTCTCTTTCTCTCCTCTCTCCTTCCCCCTCTCTCTTTCTCTCCTTTCCCCCCTCTCTCTCATCCCCCCCCTCTATCTCCTCCCCCCCCCTCTCTCCTCCCCCCCCTCTCTCCTCCCCCCCCTCTCTCCTCCCCCCCCCCTCTCTTCTCCCCCCCTCTCTCTCCTCCCCCCCCCTCCTCCCCCCCCTCTCTCTCCTCCCCCCCCTCTCTCTCCTCCCCCCCCTCTCTCTCCTCCCCCCCTCTCTCTCCTCCCCCCCCTCTCTCTCCTCCCCCCCCTCTCTCTCCTCCCCCCCTCTCTCTCCTCCCCCCCTCTCTCTCCTCCCCCCCCCCTCTCTATCCTCCCCCCCCTCTCTCTCCTCCCCCCCTCTCTCTCTTCCCCCCCTCTCTCTCCTCCCCCCCCCCTCTCTCTCCTCCCCCCCCCTCTCTCTCCTCCCCCCCCCTCTCTCTCCTCCCCCCCCCTCTCTCTCCTCCCCCCCCCTCTCTCTCCTCCCCCCCCCCTCTCTCTCCTCCCCCCCCCCTCTCTCTCCTCCCCCCCCCCCTCTCTCTCCTCCCCCCCCCCTCTCTCTCCTCCCCCCCCCCTCTCTCTCCTCCCCCCCCCCCCTCTCTCTCCTCCCCCCCCCCTCTCTCTCCTCCCCCCCCCTCTCTCTCCTCCAACCCCCTCTCTCTCCTCAACCCTCTCTCTCCTCCCCCCTCGCTCCTCCCCCCCATCTCTCTCCTCCCCCCCCTCTCTCTCTCTCCTTCTCTCTCTCTCCTTCTTCTCTCTCTCGCTCTCTCTCTCACACTCTCTCCTTCCTCCTCTCTCTCACCCTTAATGGGGGGTGGGGGGGATGTCGGGTTTACAAGGGCAAGATGTGGGGATTAATCAGTGGGAGGCCCTGCTCCTTTAATGTGACCTGGACCCCAAAAATTGTATTGGCATATATGTGTGTATTTTTTTTGTGGGGGGGGGGGGGGGGGAGTAGTGTGTGTGTATTTGGGGTGGGGGTTTGTGTATGTGTTTTTTGGGGAGTGTAGTGTATGTATGTATAAAAATTAAATAAATAATGGGACTTATTATTGTGAGATGCATTTTAATCCCCCACATATTTTGTCATATATTAATGCTGATACAGTATTTACCTATTGGTGTGTACAGTATATGTACAGTATGTGTTTGTGGGGGTGTAATATTCATGCTTGTGTTGCGGCTCTCAGAATATTTTGGAGAAATATTTTTTTATAAAATGGCTCTTCTTCCTTGAGAGGTTGCAGACCCCTGTGCTAGTTTTATCCCTTTCACATCCTCCTGGTGTAATCCCTCTGTCCTCCCACTAGCTACCCCCCTGCTAAATATTTATCCAGATAATATCCCTTAGTCAGCTCTTGCTTCTACTACGGCAATTCTATTACCAGATAAGATCCTACAGCTTGAAACTGATGTCATACCTGATAAGGCCCATGCTGCCATACAAAGAATAACCTAAAGTGGCAGGTCTTCTGGAAAGATCTCAGAACTCCTTATTAATCGAACCTACCATAGGCCGTGATTATACAGAAAAACGCGCCCCCCCCCCCCCGCCCCGCAGAATCCAAAGGAAGAGACTATTATCAGGAACACTAGATACACCAGATAGAGGGATCTTTCATTTGTCATCTGTTATTCTTACCAATGACCAAAAAAAAGTTTTGAATAAAGGGTTGAGTTTTCCAAAATCTTGTGGGCCTAATGACTTTCAACTCTTTAAAGATCTCCATAAATGTACACGTAATATCACTTTGAAAAGACATTTTCTAAAGATGGAAACAGGTCAAATTGCACCGGTACCAAATGTTGCTGCTATGAGTATCTGTGAAGAACCAGCTACTATTGATTTAGTGTGTAAACACGCACCGTTTAGCGGTCAATCTAAGTTCTATCCTGTGCATTCTAAGGCTGCGTCCATGGTTAGTGATGCTGGACGGAGGCGCGCGGAGGCTGAGGGAAAGCGGGTGTCGGGGGATGGGCCAGTGACATCACGGAGCTGGTTCGCCCTCATTGGGCGAACCGCTCACGTGACCGGCGCTGCGCTCCGGCGAGCGCGAAAATGTAAAATTTTGCTAAGACGTACGCTTCCGCACGCCTGCGGAAGCGTAAGCGAGCCCCTGCTAAAGCCACTCTCATTGCAGCTGCAGGGGCTCAGTGCCGAGCGTAAGCACGGGTCAGCGCTTATGACCATGCCCGAGGCCTAAAGGTCACCATGTTGATACTTTTTTCAATATGGTGAATAAAGAATTCAATAAATAAGTGAAAAATCACAAAATAGGTGATATTAAGCACAACTTAAACAAAAAAGAGAATTTAGCTCTTACATTTCTGAAGGATAATAAAAACCTCATTATAAGACAGGCGGATAAACGAGGGGGCGTTGTTCTACAAAATCGTAGTGACTATGAGAAGGAAGCGAATCAAAGACCTCTCAGCAAAAGAGTCCTTCTGGATTCACAGATTGGATACTTTAACCCCCTAAAGGACTTAATGGATTAGAGGTTTATTCCACTTCCAAATGGTTTTGGGGACCACAATTTATTTTATTCACTGGTTGATGTATTTTTACACATCTCCTATTGGGTATTGTGGGATCTGAATTTTCAACTACATAACATCATTTATTACACCATCACTTGTTTTACATCCCAAGATCCTTTATAGTAGCGCACTTTTTTCCTTTTCTGTTTTTTTCGGTTAAAGCTGCAGTACAAGCTCCCGTTTTTTTTTTTTACTTCAATAGTTTCATGTAGGCAATCTCTACTTACCTAAAGAACTGAATGGCTGCCGGTCAATTCGATCTCCGTCTATTGATCGGCGAAGTTTGGCGACATCTTTAAATATGGGGAAGGTAAATGGTTGCTATAGTAACAAGCATGCTTGTTAAAATAGAATACAAGAAAATTGGTCTTTCAAAGTTGTTGTTTTTTTAAACAGAAAATGCTAACAGTATTTTTTCTTACTACAGAACTGATTTATTAAAAAAACACAAATGCAGGATATTGCTTGAACTGCAGCTTTAAGACAGTCTAAAGAAATCAGAAAATAAGGCAATGGGGAACCCCAGTGGTGAGAAGGAACCCAGTGGTGAGAAACAAAAATACACCCTAACCAGAAGACAAGTAAAGGAGTCTTAAGCAGATCTTATATACTATATTAGTGAAAGCACTGTATGCCTGCCTGCCTGTCCGGTGTCCCTAGGGAAAATCTCATTGGTCCCTTGGGCCGCCCGCCCCCGCACACCTCTCATTGGCCTGAGGCGGAGTGACGGGCCACATACACACGCACACACCTACACACACACATCCCCCATCACGTGCACCGGCTCCGGACGGGAAGTGCGGCCCTCCTACCCCAGCCGCTCCCTTACCTCCCCGGCGCTACTCCCCCTCAGGTAAGTCACAGCACTGCGCGTCCGTCTCAGCTTATGGCACCAGTAACTCTCCTATTTCAGGCGCACAGGGCGCTTCCTACCGCCGCCTGCACGCCTCACTCAGCCGGACCCTCGCGCCACAGGCCCACACAGGGCGCTTCCTGCCGCCGCCTGCACGCCTCACTCAGCCGGACCCTCGCGCCTCAGGCCCACACAGGGCGCTTCCTGCCGCCGCCTGCACGCCTCACTCACCCGGACCCCTCGCGCCACAGGCCCACACGGCGCTTCCTGCCGCCGCCTGCACGCCTCACTCACCCGGACCCTCGCGCCACAGGCCCACACAGGGCGCTTCCTGCCGCCGCCTGCACGCCTCACTCAGCCGGACCCTCGCGCCTCAGGCCCACACAGGGCGATCCTGCCGCCGCCAGCACGCCTCACTCAGCCGGACCCTCGTGCCTCAGGCCCACACAGGGCGCTTCTTGCCGCCGCCTGCACGCCTCACTCAGCCGGACGGCACATCGGGGGACAAAGCGGGCGCCGGGGGGAGCGCGAGTCACGGGGAACGGGGGGGTGGGGGCGAGTCACAGGGAACGGGGGGGGCGAGCCGCGAGTCACAGGGAACGGGGGGGGGGGGCGAGCCGCGAGTCACAGGGAACGGGGGGGGGGGCGAGCCGCGAGTCACAGGGAACGGGGGGGGGGGCGAGCCGCGAGTCACGGGGGGGGGGGGGCGAGCCGCGAGTCACGGGGGGGGGGGCGAGCCGCGAGTCACAGGGAACGGGGGGGGGCGAGCCGCGAGTAACAGGGAACAGGGGGGGGGGGGAGTCACGGGGGAGGGGGGGGACCGAGTCACGGGGAACGGGGGGGGGGCCACCAGCCGAACCAGCAGGGGGACGGACGCACGGAGGGGGGGGGGGGACATGCACATACATAAATTATGACAATACATATGCCCACTGCTCTCCACCCCGTCCCCCACTCCCCTTTCCCCCCCCCACTCCCCTTTCCCCCCCCCACTCCCCTTTCCCCCCCCCCCCCACTCCCCTTTCCCCCCCCCCCCACTCCCCTTTCCCCCCCACTCCCCTTCCCCCCCCACTCCCCTTCCCCCCCACTCCCCTTTCCCCCCCCCACTCCCCTTCCTCCCCACTCCCCTTCCTCCCCACTCCCCTTCCCCCCCCCCCAACTCCCCTTTCCCCCCCCCACTCGTCTTCCCCCCCCCACTCCCCTTTCTCCCCCCACACCCCTTTCTCCCCCCACTCCCCTTCCCCCCCCCCACTCCCCTTTCCCCCCCCCGCTCCCCTTTCCCCCCCTCCGCTCCCCTTTCCCCCCCCCTCCGTTCCCCTTTCCCCCCCCCTCCGCTCCCCTTTCCCCCCCCCCTCCGCTCCCCTTTCCCCCCCCTCCGCTCCCCTTTCCCCCCCCTCCGCTCCCCTTTCCCCCCCCTTTGCTCCCCTTTCCCCCCCCCCCCTCCGCTCCCCTTTCCCCCCCCCCCTCCGCTCCCCTTTCCCCCCCCTCCGCTCCCCTTTCCCCCCCCCCCTCCGCTCCCCTTCCCCCCCCCTCCGCTCCCCTTTCCCCCCCCCCCTCCGCTCCCCTTTCCCCCCCCCCCTCCGCTCCCCTTTCCCCCCCCCTCTGCTCCCCTTTCCCACCGCCCTCCGCTCCCTTTCCCCCCGCCCTCCGCTCCCCTTTTCCCCCGCCCTCCGCTCCCCTTTTCCCCCCGCCTCCTCCGCTCCCCTTTTCCCAACCTTTACAACAAATACTCACCTATTGTTCCACGATTTAGAAATAATACTACCTATTACGCATTTACATCCCGGGCAACGCCGGGTCTCTCAGCTAGTAAAATAATATAGGAGTTAAACAGAAGATAATAGATAATAAAATAAAGTAAGCCCGACCCCACTCAACCTTCAAATAGAAAAGAGTCTTCTTTTTTCTTAGAGATTGTGATCGGACAGGATGAGGGAGCGGGATACGTAGTATGCAAAGAGATAAAAATGACTGTATAGGGTAATACTGTTGTTAAAAAATTGCAAATGGTGATGTAAGCCTTCAAAAGTTATACTCTATGATAGAACTCTGTGTGTATTAGGATAGAAGGTAGGAGAACGCCATTGCACAGACTGTATGTACTAAATTTTATAAAGTGACAATAAAAACCCTCACAAATGCGCACTTACTATGAGTGAAGTAAAAACTGTTACAGGCTGTCCTCGCTATCCAACGTTTCACTTTACAACGAATGGCAGATCCAACGCTTTACAATGCAACCCTAAGGGCCGTTTATCCCACGCCGGAATGCGTTATCCAACGCTCGCCGCCACTGATTAACATGGGACTCACTTTACAAACGGTTTCACTATCCAACAGGGACTGGCTGTATTTCTTGTGTAACCCACCCGGCCTGGCTCCTAAGGAGTTTACGTTGAGTGTCTATTTACAGGGATTGTTCTGACTGTGTTACCGTGTCAGGATGTTAGATTTGTGCAGGCCGGGCAAAAGACAGGGAGGGGCGGGGAGGGCAAAGGGCAGGGAGGGGCAGGTTGGGCAAAGGGCAGGGAGGGGGGCAAAGAGGGGTGGGGTGGCAAAGAGAGGGGTGGGGGGTGGCAAAGAGAGGGGTGGGGGGGGCAAAGAGAGAGGTGGGGGGGCAAAGAGAGGGGTGGGGGGGCAAAGAGAGGGGTGGGGGGGGCAAAGAGAGGGGTGGGGGTGAAAGCTGTTCCACGTTGAGCATGTTGTGATTTGTGCAGTAAACTGATTTCGTGTGTGCATGATTGCTGACAGTGGGGAGTGGTCTTTTTGTGATGGGCCGCGTCGGCATGCGGAGTGGCGAGAGGGGGTTGGGGGTGTGAGCGGCTGCTCGGTCTGGCCCGCGGTGGCATGCGGAGTGGCGAGAGGGGGTTGGGGGTGTGAGTGGCTGCTCGGTCTTGCCTGCGGCGGCATGCGGAGTGGCGAGGGGGGGTGTTAGCGTCGTGTTTGAGGTCCGGCGTTGGCGGTGTAGGGTAAGTGTGCTGATCGAGGGTGTTTGTTGGGGGGGGGGAGATCTTGCTCGTTTTCGAGGACACGCGGCGGAAAGTGCCGCGTGGGGTAAGAGCGTAGCAAAGGGGCCGTAGTGGTGATAGGGGGTGGTTCAGCGCTGGGAAGGGCGGAGGGTGGGTGGTCAAGGGCGGCTAGCCGTTGAGGAGGGCCAGTGGGGGTGATAGTGGGGGGGGGGGGAGTGTTGTACTTACTTTTGGTGTCCTGATGAGCGTCTCGTCAGCGTCTGTGTGTGTGTGTCTCTCCTTTGGCCCGTCACTCCGCCTCAGGCCAATGAGAGGTGTGCGGGGGCGGGCGGGCCAAGGGACCAATGAGATTTCCCCTAGGGACACAGGACATCCAGACAGGCATACAGTGCTTTCACAAATATAGTATAAGATTTGAACATACGTGGGGGGGAAATCCTGCACATTGTTTAGAAATAATCATTCTGCATGTGATTAACTCAACGTTTAGCTGTGACCTAACTAGAAAGAAGAAAAGGGTGAAACCCAAATACTAGTGGATCAGAAAACCCTTTGTGGATTGATTCTGTCAAGATTCTTGAATTGGCTGTGTTTGGTGATGTATTTAAACAATTTCCTTTCTCAGTCAACATGATATATATATATATATATATAAAGATCTTCTTTTGTGAGCATTACTTCCTCTTTAACAGGTGTAACCTTGTGGAGTTCTTTGGAATATAGGTGACATGGTGGTATGGAACTAAAGACACACCTCCGCAGTCAGGAGGTGATCTCCGATATAGTATGTCCCAATATGACTGTCAGGAATCGGCGTTCTCCTCGCTTCCCACACAGAGCACTCCCTCTCCGTAGGGAGCCCCTGGACACACAAAACAATCCTGCCTTACCGGCCTCCACGGCTCCTCGCCCCTGCCGCCGTCGCGGGATCACTCCCCTCGGCGATTCCTCTGCTCAGCGCCGGGAGCGCCCACGTCCTCCAGCACGCACACCTACACGCATGCCAGCCCCAGACGTAATGTGCATGCATTCCCAGCTTACAGAGCACACGCCTAACAGAGCACTTTTAACCACTGCTCCTGCAGTGAGGCGTCGCCCCCAAGCATCACACAGTTCCATGCAAATCAAGGATTACACTCAGCTGGGCTGTAACACCTCCCTCCTATCAGGGAGGACTCCTTGCAGTCCTCCAGGCCTGCCCCCTTTTCCCATTGGCCTGCCCAGCTTTATTATGCCTGTGCTTCCCATCACTCGTCGCTCGACATAGTCTCTGTATGGAAGTACTTCTGGATTCTCTCAGTGTTTTCACAGGTTCTGACGCCGCTCGTACGACTACCCCCTCTGGCTCTCGATCTCGGCACCCCTTGGACAACGCTCACTCTGGAAACCCCTTGAACACGGCTTGGACTACGACCTATCTCCACTCTCCACTCCCTGACCTCGGCGAGGCATCCTTCACTCTATCTCTACAACCGGTACCGGCAAGTATTGTCTACCTTACTACACCTGGCCTGGCAACGCTTCATACCACACTCCGGACACGCTCCCTTTGCTGCGGGTGCGTGTATTACCACTTCCCCCTTCAGCTCAGGGGACGGGTCTGGTCTGCGGGCAGCACCGGCGTAACAATGACACCCTTCAAATCTACTCCTACTTCATCTGTAAGAAAGCATATACGCCATAGTTTATCTTGATATCGCCTTTTAAATTAGTGCACTTATAGAGGTACTCGCATGATCCCTGCTGGGATGGATTGTGTTAGCGTACTCCAGTCGCATCGATATGGATCCGCAGTACAAGAAGAATGACAAAGCACAGTGCAACACGTGAAACGCGTTGGGGTGTTTCGACCCCCCCTTTGTATTTGCCATGTACCAATAAAACTCTGTTTTATATTCGCCTGCCATCCAGCCCGGTGACCTAACGAGTGCATCGTTAATTAATTGCAACAGAGGTCAGTGGATTTGCGATGTTAAATGAACGTCTTCTTTGCATATGATTAGCACTAACATCCATTATAGCCAGAAGACAGTCCTTAGCATTCATTTTTTTGAGTTTTGAAGATATCCGTTAACACTTAACGACGCGTTAACTTCAGTGTATCATTAAGTAAATAATGGACTCTGGATCTGGGGCTAAGTGTCAACTGTGACGGCAGGAGCAAAATGGCTAGCATATTAAAGGTTACGCCCAGCCATCGCTTGTCTGCAGCAATGAGGTCATATCGTGTCATATTGCAGTGACCTGAACAGCAGAGAAATAAAAGCAATACATTTGCTGTTCACGTCACTGCAATATGTCACTTTACAGCCTTATTACTGCAGTTTTGTAATATAGGCTTAATTGGGGGGGTTTCGGTGCCGTTTTCAAGGTATGCGCCCATGGAGAGCATATATGGCATCCACTTTCTACTGCACTTTATCTTGACAAAGATTCGTAAGCGGCCCGAAACATTGATTGCACTACAATAAATGTATTCTTTTCATAAGACCACTGCAGGGCCTCTCTTTCTGCATCCGCTACAACAGGCCGGTCCAACTCCAGTCCTCGAAGGGTGCAAACAGGCCAGGTTTTCAGGATATCCCTACTTCAGCACAGCTGGCTCAATAAGTGGCGCAGTATCTGTTTGCGGCCCTCGAGGACTGGAGTTGGACAGGCCTGCGCTACGATATTGGCGGTACCGTACCCAGCGGGACTACTTCTGCTGTGCACACCTTTACTTGGATTATAAATACAAAAAAAAAATACATATCATTCTATTTTGCTTTAAATTGTATCAATCAAGTATTCAATATGACGCAATGCATCAAACTTTATTTCTAGCTTTCAAATTTTGACACAGAATGGAAATTCAGATATAATTTTAGTACAGAGGACCACTGCAAAGGATTTTTAATGAACACAGAGAGATGTCTTTTCGAACTACTGCATATTGCCACTAGCCATCTATTCTTGTTCCCTAGTGACTAGGCCCAAGACAATGAAATTGTTGGTTCTTTGTTGAGATTTGGTGCATCTGGATGCCAGCGGTATGTTAACTAACCATGCTATGTTTAGTGTTCACCCTGGCATTGCTATATAATGTGATTTTTAGTGATGAATTGAACCACGTTACATGGTTGCTTTGCAATTCTCTGCTTCAGCGTAGATAAAATGGCAGATAGCAGATTGAAACGATCAAGCTGATTTTAAGACAACCATATTATATGTGCAATGGGTCGTTTTGGCACAGCAGATAATTCAGTTAGCAGATATTACACTGCCAATGGCTTTTTAATAATTGGGCTACAATTAATACAGCAGCAAAGTTCTGGTGGGTTTTAACTGCTAAATGAATCACGACTGCTTGAAATCTGACGCTCGCTTTCACCAGTAAACAGACAATTTTAAAAGCATGTCTCTTCCTACGGACTAATGTGTTCGAGCGTGGGAGGAATACATTCTCACTATAATTATGGTGACAGTTGTATCAAAGTGTTCTTTTTTCCTCCCACTCTTTGCTTAACGAAGGGATTAGTGTGTATCCAGTAATGTGAAAATGTAACACTTATCTGAATAATGCCAGAAACTCTGTGTTTTACATTCAAATAGCATTCATATTCACAAAATGGAAAGAACCTTAAAAAAAGAAAAACAATGTTGACGTTGTTATATAATATCACTGTACTTTTTCTTTGTGATATTTCAGGATAACATTAAAAAATTTTGTGGCGTGAATGCATCAAAATTTCGTGGAATAATACATGTTTCGGCCACATGTCAGTCAAGATCGTAGCAGTGTGATACAAGTTACATATAAATATATACAATTTATCATTAAAAACACATTAAGGTGCAATTCTACCCCCAATCATCTTTAAGCGAATCAAGTCATATGGGGGGTTTTTTGTTTGCCTTCTGGATCAATATACTGTAAGTACGGATATAGGATAAAGTATCTGTCGTCTAAATTTAGCATAGGTTCAACATGATGGACGTATGTCTTTTTTCAACCTCATCTACTATGTAACTATGTAACTACAGTATGTAACTATGTACGTATATGAAATGTGAGTGCTGTCTCTTGTTTACCAATCCTTGGAACGGTAACGTATATCTACATTCTCTATATGGGACGTGCACCTGTGGCTTACCAGCACCTATTGGAGTGCCAACTGCCTTATCTGACTACGTATATGAAACAAAATGTATTGCCCCACCATCTCATCGAGTGACTTCTAAATCATTGTAGTTTAGGAGTTTGCTGCTGTATCCGGGAGACTCTGCGGCTGCTGTTTATTGGCTTTGTCCTCCCAAATGAGGGCAGTGACATCATCAGCCTGGAACAAACGCTTAATCTGATTTGCCATGTTGTTCTATTATCTTGCGGTAGAAAGAGATTCCCCATAATGTGCTTTGCGTTCCGTCTTCATGATACAATCCACTCCCTTAACCTCTTGGAAGTTCTTCAATATCATTTTGCCTTCTGCAGGTGCCTAGAATGATCTTATAAATAGGGCCAAAAAGAGCAGTTGGCGGTCGCCTAGAGCAGCGCATTTTGGGGGCAGCGAGAGCAGAGGCAGAATTGTGCGGCGGCGAAGAGTGGCTGTGGCAGAGGGCGACAGAGGCGGAGCCCGTCCCAGTGTCCCAACCCAGAAGTGCCAACTTTTGGTGTCTGCTCTCAGAGAGGACTTCCGCCACTACAGGCAGGTAAGGAATTTTAACTGTGGGGAGGTTAAAGAGGACTTGAGGAGGAGGGGGGAGGTGAGAGAGGATATGAAGGGGGGGGGGGAGATAGGTGAGATGATATGAGGAAAGGGGGAGGTAAGAGAAGATATGAGGAAGAAGGAGAGTGAGTGAGGAGGAAGGGAGAAGTGAGAGAGGGCGGGAGAAGTGAGAGGGGGGAAGGGAGAGAGGGATGGGGAGAAGGATCAAAAGAGATGGGGAAAGTGATGAAGAAGGGGGAGAGTGAATGAGGAAAGAGAGAAAGGGTAGGAGAGATGCAGGTGAGAAAAAGAGTAAGTAGGGGAGAAGCTGGAGGGGAGCTTTGGTAAGCTACACAGGTCACATACTTAATGTGCATTCTACATTTAGTGTGCGGCTCGCGAAACTTACCAAAGCTTGTCAAGTTGCCCTTCATCCCCAAAAACTGCCCACCCCTGATTTAACCCATTAAACATGTCACTATCGTTAGGTGACTTTGATCATAAATAGGACTGACCCTTTAACCCATTAAACACGTCACTGTCATTAGGTCACTGTGCTCCACCTTGGACTCTTTAATTTACGTTCATCAACACCAGAAAACTTCCACTTCATAAAAGAAAAGAACAGAATGATATATATATATTTAATAAAGTGATACATTTTTTATTTACCTGGATGCAAAAAAAAAAAAAAAAAGCAATACAGATCAATACATTTGAAAATGTACACATATGCAGTTCATAATCAAATTCAGAGAAAGGGTTTTTAATATGCGACTGATCCTCGCTACTTAAAGCTTTAGCTCTTTCTGCTGGCACATTGACCTCTTTCGAAAAAGGAAATGAAAAACAATATAGCAGTAAGAAATCCGAACTCATCGTCATCATCATCATCATCATCATCATCATAGCACAGGGCTCCGACGGATTACTAAGAACACTTTAAACAAACGTCAGAGGTTTACTGAGCGTCCAATAATTAAAAAGTACGACATCCAGAAATATATATACTGTATATATTTATACTGTATATATATATATATATGTATAAAATACATTACTGTACAAAGATTGGCGTTACCATTGCAGTGGTCATCTTTAAAGTGCTCAATGGAGTGGTGGGAATTATCATTTGGCTGCTATTGTTTTGGGACAACCATAGTCCAGCTTGCCACCCTATCTCCATTTCATCACGAGATTGTAGCCCAACCCTGCTCCCTCCTAGTCCACAACAAGATTTTGGACTGGGTCAAATTTTTATGATGAATACACAGCTATAGTATATGCAAAAAGTGGCTCTCTCTCAAGATCATAGATCCCAAAATATACTCAATTGTCGGTGGTGCTCCGAGATTAAGGGAATGTCCTCTAAATCCCCGGAAGATTTAGTTACATATATTACATAGTAGATGAGGTTAGAAAAAAGACGTGTCCATCAAGTTCAACCTATAAGGAAGCTGAACAGTAACACACAGGCACCTTTTCTCAGGAATCTTCTTAAAACATCATTTTATTTAAGTATTACCAATGTTTTCTGACAATCACATATGTTGATAAAGGCCCCTTGTAGGGCCCGAAACGTCAGAAACTTAAAGAAAATTATGTTTTAAGAAGATTCCTAAGGAGTGATACCTGCTGTTACTATTCAGCTTTCAAAATTTCTCGATGAAACAGAGTTGGCGTCTCACGAAGTCCACTGGGGACCTAGGGTTGCCAGGTGGCTTCTCCAAAAATACTGGACTCAATGGTGAAAGGTGCGTCCGGTCACTATGTCCAGGGAGGAAAATACCGGGGACATACATGCCTTGTATTACAGTACCTCTCATTTTTTACTGGACAGAGTATCCAAATACAGGACCGTCTTGTTCAATACTGGACACCTGGCAACCCTATGGGGACCAAATGAAACTGTTACATCGCTGGTGTTGTATGTTTTCTCTAATTAAAGGTAATAAAACAATTAACAGTGCGGTTCCCGTTCCATATTTATTTGCTAAAGTCTCCTTCCCCCTAATGTACAGTACTGGGTATTTTGTCACATCTCTAGTTTTTACCCTGCTCACTGATTTTTAAACGGTGTTTTATTGATACAAATTGGGCCCAAAAGCCTTCATGACTATGGCTGCTAAACGCCTCCTACTGTGTAACATCACTGGGCTTCGAATAGCTTTATCAGAGGGGCTCAGGATAAGACAGTGTCTCTGATAAGTCTCTTTGACTTCTGCATGGAAAACAACTCTGGGCACAAGTGGAGCAAGTGAGAATACGCAGCATGTGTCCACACAACTGCAGGCTTTCGGGCTTTATTTATACTCTGGGCTGCAATTTGCTCCTTTTTGGGGCACGGTCCAATTTGTGCCCCTTGATTTAAAGTCCCCCCCCCCCCCCCTATGTGTATCTTGTGTTATTCACTGTTTCAGCCCTCTGTTAACCAAATATCCATTGCGTTCCCAGCCCTGTCTTGCAGACCAAACTTGATTGGCACTAAGCAGTGTTTCCTAGAGCACAACGAGCTGCCTGCTATGGAAATCAGTCAACTCTACCTGTTTAAAATAATACCATCTGCATTATGACGTATACTGTATTTTACGCTTTATAAGAATACCTACTCACAGCGCAAGACCTCAATCCTTAGTGGTAGTTGTTATTATTAAAGTGGTCCGTCATAAAAAAGTAAAGCTTATGTTATGGTATTTAAAGGGGTCAGTCCCTCCTAGGACCAGACAGTACTAATGGCAGTGACATGTTTAGGGAGTCAGTCCCTCCTAGGATCAGACTGTACTAATGGCAGTGACATGGTTAGGGAGTCAGTCCCTCCTAGGATCAGACTGTACTAATGGCAGTGACATGGTTAGGGAGTCAGTCCCTCCTAGGATCAGACTGTACTAATGGCAGTGACATGGTTAGGGAGTCAGTACCTCCTAGGAGCAAAGTGTACATTAGTAAATGGCAGTGACTTGTTTAAGGGGCCACATCTGGATGATTGAGTCCTTTTTTTTACTCAAATCCAACACCTTGAGTATTTTTACATGTATTTTCTTCCAAGTTCGTTTGTAAACATGGTGAGCTGAGGCATTGGAGGGGTTTGATTTCCCCAGGCTGCTCTCTTTTGTTTGATATCACTGTGTGTTCAACAAGAGTTTGCACAGACAGAGTCCCCTTCTCTCCCCCTCCACTAATCTTTATTGGCAGAACAGACTGGGATAGGGGTAATAAAAAAAAAAAAAAACATTTAATTGACAAACATTCCCCCATTTAGACGCCTCTAAGAAATTCCATTTTGTAATTAATTTCCTCAAAAATTAAAGCAGCCAAATCTTTGCACGGTTACATTTTTTTACGAAAGCCAACCAGTACTATTCCCTACAAGGGGTTATTTTATGCCCGGCTACGTGGAATTGCACCTTCACCCGCTGGGTATGCCAATAAATATTAACCACGTCGTAGTTTAATTCCAGCCATCTGGACTCTGGATAGCGCAAGTACCGTAGTCTTAAAATATGCTTATAGTACATCACAAATGTCGATCGTTTACATCTATATGGCTGTGAAGCAGTTACAATAATCATTTTCTAATAATGTGCATGTCGTCCACGGGTCCTCAGACCTGCCTCATTCTGCCGTTGTCACGTCTCACAGCGTTCAGGCTGCGCCCAATGGGACCAATGTACTAAGCGTCGCAAATGGCATCGTTAGCGTAAAAGTGACGCGCGGAAATCTCACATTGAATTGCGCTTGTGTGCGCCTGTGTACTGACCTTATTTTTCTCATAACGTGCGACTTAACCGTCAAATACTGACGTAGTCAAATACTTGGGCACACAGCAATATACCGTGCTGTGCAAGGTGTACAGATGTAAATGGCATGTGCAAAAAAAATGGTATGGGCCGGGGCAAAAGAAACGTAGAAAGTGAATCAAAACCGTCTGCCACGTTCAAATTGGCGTACGCCCTAAAAAGTCTGTTTATATTGTTAGCGCAGAATTAAGTTGCTTTGTGTCGACCTAAAAATGTATTTGACAAAATGTGTTTTCACAGTATGGATATTATAAATAATATTACAGTAGTAATTGATATTTAAAAATACTAGTTCTAAATAAGAAAATATACATCATTCTGTTTTAATTTAGATTGTAGCAACCAGGTATTCAACATGGCGCGATGCATCAAAATTCATTTCGAACAACAACCGTAATATACTGTACTGTGAGTACGGATATAGGATAAAGTATCTAATGTCTACATTTAGCGTAGGTTGAACTTGATGGACGCATGTCTTTTTTCAACCTCATCTACTATGTAACTATGTAACAAGTTATGCGCCATATGTAGGAAGTCACATACCGACATGCATCCATACAGTGCACATTTTATGAAGGTTAGTACTGCTATTTACACTAACATTCAGACCCGCAATTTTTTTTTAAATATGATCTTAGTACATAGCCCCCAAGGATTCTGGGTAAGATACAAATGAGCACTCTGAGGGTGTCATTATTAGCTTCCGCTATTAACATGGGTATATCCCTACAGGTTTTGCGAAGCATTACACAGCTTGTATGCCTCAGCCTGTGACAATGAAGAGTAGAGTCAGTGGACCCGCTCAGAGACAGCAGTTTTATTCCTATATACAGCTCACTCATCTGTCTGGGTTTTCTTACTGATTCTGCAGTGAGGCTGGTAGAGGTTGCAAACCAGACACAATCAAGGTTTGCTCATTTGCATGTTCACTTCCCAGAATCCTTGTCTGCCGTGTAACCTCTGTATGACGTGTGACAATTGTGTGAATGAAGCAGGTTTGGAGACCTGTGAAAGACATGCAGACACAGTCATAAGATCCTTTTTTTTTGCTTTACTGAGTACGATAATTTTTTTGCACCCACCTTAACCAGAAGTCCAAAATCATTATAATATTTGCGTTTGGTAAGTTCTCGATAACTTCTGAAGCATGTACAAATATCATCCCTAACGTCAATTTAATGGCAAAATACACAGGTCCATAGCTGTCTCCTAGCTGCAAATCTGGTGCAAAAAAACTAGATTTATCGAAGCACAGATTGAAAGCAATTGGTGTTTTTCTGTGGATAAATCAGGTGCCGTTATTTTTTACACTGGTCCTAGCCCAGCTTTGCAGCCACGATAATTTAATAAATAAACCCCACAGCTTCTGTTGTGTAGGGAAGTGCTGGTTCCCGGGATGCCTCCTACAGAGGGATATTAAAATGTCCGACAACGGGCTGTTAAAATGTGGAATTCATTACCCATGGAGACTGTGATGGCAGATACAATAGATTTGTTTAAAAAAAAAGTTTGGACATCTTTTTAGAAAACAAAGGTATACAGGGATATACCAAATAAGTAAACATAGGAAGGATGTTGATCCAGGGAGTAATCTGATTGCCAATTCTTGGAGTCAGGATGGAATTTATTTTTCCCCTTATGAGATATCATTAGATGATATGTCACTGGGTTTTTTTTTGTTTGTCTTCCTCTTGATCAATATACTGTAAGTACGGATATAGGATAAAGTATCTGTCGTCTAAATTTAGCATAGGTTGAACTTGATGGCCGTACGTCTTTTTTCAACCTCATCTACTATGTAACTATGTAACCAACTTTATGCACCTGGATTTGTACAGGAAAGTATCCATTAGTTTGTGATGATAAGAAAGCAGTGGGTCTGTTATTGGGGCCATGTTTTAGTTGACTTATATGTATATATATATATTTTTTTGGGGGGGAGAGGGGTGATTAGGGTCCGTCCTTCCTAGGATGAAAGCGAACTAATGATATTATTGAGATATTGACTATCACTGTTTAAAACCGTAGACACAGAACATGTTTTTTTTTTTTATATGATCTGCGTTCTAAATGAGTTAATTACTTTCTCAACATAATCTAATTTTCTGTTAACACACCCAGCTAGAATGTAGTCAACAAGAAGCCAAATGTAAGTATACAGTAGAAAAAATGCAAAGCTTGTTATCATTTTGAAACATTTCTGTACCACATGCAGATGGCACTGTACATTCCAGTGGAAAGCAGGTGACTGATGCCACAATACTGATACATACACGGTTAGTAGATTGGTCTACGCTTGACACAAGACCATTTCAAAGATGGTCCCTACTTAGCCTTTCGGCTAATGTCAACTGCAGTAAGATCATTGTGAGTTCCAGAGAAAATGCAGATTTCCATTTAGGGAGCATGGAAGTGGCGTGTTCTGCGCTTCTATACAAGGAAAGCAACAGACTGAAGTCTAAGTAAAAAAATATCCCTGTCTGACGACTGATTGAATGTGTTTTTTGCAAACAACTGTTCTCTGCGCATTCCACGGGTTTCCATACTACATTGTCCATCCCATACTGTCCACCCCATGTTTCCCCAGAAAACATCCACTCTTGTTAGACTTCATGGTAAAGTTTTGGAGCAGCTGTTCTTCTCAATCTCTGGAGCAAACTCGTTCATGACCCTCCGTGCTAAAGGATTGGTGGTCTTCAGAAGTTCTGCAGCCGAGGGACGTGACCCCAGGCCGGTCTTGCTGCCCTTTCTCTGGAGCAGGGCCTTGAAGTCCTCATTCTTGCTGGATGACCGGGTGGTGCTGCTGCTCCCAGTCGGAGAGTCACTGGTTGTAGAGCTGCATGAATTTTTAACTGGTGACACAGAGTTTTGTCTGCTCGCAAAAGTCTCCCCAGAATCTTTCCATCCCAACAGCTTTCTTTTGGACCTAGCAAAGAAGTAACAATTTAAAGGATAATTATAGTAAACATTCTGATTAATACACCTTGGAGACTTGTTTTCTGTGTTTCATTCCCCAAAGCGCCCTGGTGGTTATATGAAGCAATTATATAATCCCCCTGAAAGTTAAATACAGAGTACCACTACTCTTTATTTTGACACCCAGAGTTTTTTATGTACAAACACGCCTACCTGTGTATGACGGTAAATAAGTCTTCAGTCGTGCGCGAACTCACAAACACCTCGTCATCATCCTCCGTTATGGACTCCGCCGTCTTGCTCCCCACGCACCTGTGCTCCTCCGACACATCCATAAAACTTCCTGGATCAAAAGCCAAATTAAAATCGCTGATGGGACTTTGTCATTCAGGGCAAAGGTGATGAGTATTATAAAAAAGAAGGTATAGTTTTGTCTGCAGTATAAAGAAAAGTAGCCATTTGTAATATCTATTCAGGCAATAATATGTGACAATTGTAGTAATTATGGTGAAATAATGAAATGAGATACACATCGTTTATGGGCCGTGAGGTGCCTTATAGTTTAAAATCACTTAGTAGATAAGAGAGAAAGAGATGGCGAGAGTATGAGACAGAGTGAGTGTGAGTGAGAAAGAATAGTTGAGAGACAGAGTTAGCATAGACAAGAGAGTGCGAGTACACGTATGTTTGTGTGTGTGATAGTGAATGTGGGTGTGTTAGAGTATGTAAGAGTGTTGGTGACAGTTTGGGATCATGTGTGATAGTTAGATAGTGTGTGTGAGTGAGTGTG
Source organism: Ascaphus truei (assembly GCF_040206685.1). Lineage (NCBI taxonomy): Eukaryota > Metazoa > Chordata > Amphibia > Anura > Ascaphidae > Ascaphus > Ascaphus truei. The sequence goes on from NC_134498.1 coordinate 31,732,253, forward strand.
AGAGCATACACTAATGACAATTTGTCTATTATTTATAACACACCTTTATGAACCTGACCCCCTTATGTCACATTGTTTTACAAACAGACAACTTTTGCCACGAAAATCGCACACCAATGAGGTTTTCTTTAAAGCAGTGCTATTTCTGCATATGTCATTCTTTTTTAATGCAAGAACACGCTTTACATCTCTACTGATTTTCTCACACCTCAATGAACAGTCCCTTAAATGTCACCGACCTGTTGGGGTGCCACCAGATACCAGGTGGGTAGTGTAGATGATTCCTTCTGAGTCACATCTTTGGAACTCGTTAATATCCAGGAAGGAGCCGGCGCCAGCATCCATAGTGATGACGAGGCTGGGAGATAATCGTTGTTCAGAAGAAGATGGCCCCAGGTTTGGGAGAGGGGGGCTGGCGACGGGCAAGTACAACACGCTGGGCTTTTTTGGAATAGGTGGTGGGACCTTAACTCTTTTTTTATCTACATAATGTAAGCTCTGTAGGGTGATTCTTTCCGGGAGCTGCTTCCCCTTGTAGAGCTCTTCTTCATCCACGCTGCTTTGAGAGACTCTTCTGACCCCTGAAGGGGCTCCACGAAAACGACATTCGGGAGGGAGTGAGGGTTCTAAGAAAGCAGATAACTCCATGGTAGCTTCTGCATTGCAAGTCTTCTTGTGTCTGATCGTTCCAATCACCATGTAGGAGTCTTGGGGGGATGTCTGGTCTCGTATGGATCTTCCAGGAGATGTGGGGGACATCGCTGGGGACTCCGGTGTGACACCAGAGGGCCTGTAAGTAAGATTGGGGGGTCTTCTGGAAACTGGGGGTTTCTCTGCTACTGGAGGCTTCATCTTTTTTTCTGGCAAAGGAAAAGCTTCATCAGACAGTTCATCCAGGTGATCGATACCATCCAAGTTGTCTTCTGGCTCCGATTTACTGACTGAGCGCAAGCGAATGGACCTCAGATCTGACTGAGTGACCATGGGCATTGTGGGCTGCACCGGGCTAGTCTTCTGACTTAACTTAGTGCCAAATGTTGACTCAGAATTGTTCCTGCTGGGCCTTACTTTGCCCTTGGAAGACTTTCTCAGCCCAGTTAGGTCCAGATGTGTGGGGGGTGTTATTGGTAAATCAAAAGGCTGTCGAACATTAGGGCTTCTCTCGATGGGTGAGACGGCCGGCAGTGAAGACTTCCTCTCGGGAACCATGGGCCTCACCTTATTGGTTTGATAAGGGGAGTGCCCTAGAATCAGTGATGTTGGAACAGCGGTCGGAGTCTCCGACTGGCTGGAGTAACCACTTGATGGTGACATCAAGCCAGGAGGTCTTCCAGGAGACGAGATCTTCGAGTCCGCCTCCGTAGAAACCTGAGAGGGCGTTGTGGCCCTGGAGTTGGACGGAGAGGTCAGTGACTCTGAGCTTCCCTCTGTCTTCATGCACTCTATCACAGTTGTACCTGTCGCTGTGCTGGAGCTGGACAATGACCTGTAATGATCATTAGATTTGCAATCACTGAGATACCAGCTGTGGGAGCAACGCATGCTGTTCATATCTTTTGCTGTTGGCATGGTAGCATTACCTTGCATGGCTGTTTGAATATAACTGTGGCCTTGGCTATCAAAGGCAATACAAAGGCTTTTTGGCCTTTGATCCTTTGGCACAGTGGCTACTGGCTCTAATTTCTGGACACTTCCATCCTTGATCAAGGAAACGCTGCGTGCAGGAGGGGATGGCTTCTTCTTCGGCTTCCTCAGGGAGATACTTCGCGATCTCCTCCGTTCCTGCAGGCTCTCTTGCTCGGCTGAAACGGATACATTCTCTGTGCTGGTGCTTTCCTCAGAGCTCCCGCTAGGATAGTTCAGGGCATAGTCCCCACTACCTCGCCTGTTCTCCGTGTAGGTGATATCCACCGAAGACAGGGAACCTGAGTCTGTAGGCATTGACAATGACCTCTCGCGGAATGTGCACTCCCTGGAGGGTGTTGGCAGATTCGATGAGTTCTTTCCCCCCGGTTGACCAGACAGGAAGACACCTTTGGATTCCTCTTCCCTTGGGTGGGCAACAGTGGGTAATGTAAGAGCAGCGGTAGCAAACATGCTGCTTCCACTGCCCCTTGTTGTGTTTTCTTTCCTTAGCCTACAGGAACCTCCAACTCCACCTTTACAGACTCCAGGAGAGGCCATGGCCATGGTTGGACGTTTCATGGTTTCACTGCCATGTTTCTGCTTGGTTGCCAAAGGACTTGACGGAGTCATATAGTTGAATGAGCTTCCCTGCCAGGTGGGAGAGGTAACAGACTCCTTTGCTCCATTACACGGGGGGCTGGTGTACATTACGCCAGCGCTGTCCATGCCACTCGGTGATTGAGAGAGCCCCGATTGCAAAATATGTCCAAGGTCACTAAAGGTCTTTTTTAATGGTAGCTGCTGAGGATGCGGGGTAGCTGCTCTACCTCCGGGGTGTCTCCCATGGGATGTCTCTGCTACAGGTTTAGTAGAGGGTGTCTCTGCTGTAGGGGGAGGCTGCTCATTGCATGTTAGACCATTGGTATTGCCTGTGAAAGAGAAGAAAGTATCACTTAATCCTACATATACAAAGGTGCATTTAAAAAAAAAAAAATCCTATCTTGAAATCGATCTCGATCTTTAAAGAAGATTACCAACCAAATGTTATTTTCATCTTCTAGCTGTGTTTGATTTAATTTCTATTTTTAAAGGCCCAAAGCCTGCAGTAGAGTGTCTGCTCCTCTGTTTGGGGTAGATCCACAGAAATCCGTTGTTTCTGCGCTAATAATGCACGTTACATAAATTGGGAATGGACGTTATTTTTGTTTTATAAACGGGTATCCTCAAAGCTAATGAGATACAAAAATAACGGCCGTTAGTCAAAATACTAGCACTAGTAACTGAGATTTCCATGTCTCCGAGACGCGTTTTCCAATACTCTACACATACCCATTGGTCAAACTTGAATGCCCGTTATTAACTAATGCGCTAATAACGCATTCCTTGTGTGCTTCACCAAAAGCTATTGCAAATCTTGAAAAAAATATTGAGAAATTGAACATTTTAACTAGTGTTGAACCGGGTCCTGAATATTGCCGGGTACCGGGTATCTGGGGAAATTTGGGGGCCTGGTACCCGGCCGGATAGTTATAGCTTACATGCAGCTGGCGGCAGAGGGTGAGGAAGAGAGGAAGACCGCTGTGGAGGGTGAGGAGGACCACGGCGACATTCTGGGCGCAGCAGCAGACATCCTGGTGGCGGTGGCAGCAGAGGATGTCCTTGTTGAGCCGGTGGGAGCAGCGGAACACATCCTATGAAAGCCGGTGCCGTTGGGAGCCGGGGAACATGTGATCGGAGCAGGAGAGTTACTATTGGTCAGCCAGCTCCTCCCCGGCTGTTCAATAGTAACGCTCCTGCTCCGGTCACATGTTCCCCAGCTCCTACCGGCATCAGCTGTGAATTGTGTTCCGCTGCTCCCGCCAGCTAAACAAGGACATCCTCGGCTGCCACCGCCACCAGGATGTCTGCTGCTGCTCCCACAATGTCGCCGTGGTCCTCCTCACCCTCTGCCGCCGGCTGCAGGTAAGTGTTAGCAGAGCAAAAACAGAAGTTACCTGGCGCCGGTTCTAAACCGGTGCCAGGTCCGGGTAATTTCCGGGTATCAGGAAAAGTGCCGGGTAAGCCGAGTACCGGGTAATTTCCTGGTACTCGGTACATCACTAATTTGAACACTTTCTTCAGTTATTTTAATTGTACATTAATCAAAAAATATTCATTCATTTTGTTGAGATATGTATGGGTATACATTATTGTACACCCATAGTTAATACAGTCATTATTACATAATATACCATATTAGTTCACACACACATATCATTTTAATCACTAAAAACCATACTATAGCTTATGATATTTATATGATCACTAATATTCATCTTTGTATGACACATAACTTTTCGGAATGAAAGGGTTAAGTCCTACACTCATTACATTGCTTTTAGGCTATTCCACCCCAAAAAAACCTCAATGACAATCAGGGTCTAGATGTGAGTGACGGCAGCTTTTGGAAGGTGCAAAACTTCGTAGCGTTATTACCGTGCGCTCACATGCACGGAGGTCTGAGGATCTCCGCTGTTAGGTAAACTGCTCATTACCATATGATTTGCACAGGAGTAAAGAAAGCGGCGTTAAAAGGTATCGATCCGCTATTTTTCAGGTAAAAGCGAGGACATCGTAACGCAATGGGCCTTCGGGTTATACGCGTCACGGATAACGATACGTAAAATGGCGATAACGTAACACTAAAAATGTATCGCACTTCTGTGGATCTACGCCTTTGAGATTCTGCACTGTCACACTGTGGGACGTGATTAGCAGTCATATTCATTTAGGTTTTAGGCTCACTTTTTTCGGAATAAAACACAGTTTAAACAAAGAGTGAGCAAAGAGAAAAACAGTTGAAAACAGACCCCATATTCGACAGCTTGGGGAAGGGATCTTTAGTAAATAAGCGTACAAAGGGAACCACACTCATATATATATATATATATCATTTTTGGAACCCCACTGGCTTTGACCCTTGACATCTCTACATTAAAAAACTCTTGTTAAAAAAAAAACAATCTATATCATTGATTGATAGACGATGGGCCTTCCATTGCATCTAGAACAGGGATCTCATATACAGCACCAATGGATAATAACCTGATGTGGTCTGTTTGGTGCTTGGCTCAACTGCACAGCTCTTACTGTCTCCTTGATCCTGCGGCGGATGATGAGAGAACCCGATTATGGTCCTTCTACGTCTTAGAGTGGTCTTCGGGTTTACTGCGGTCTCTGTGTTGAACAAGGAGTGACGGGAGTTTGCATGTTTGTCAAAAAGTTCTCCTGCATTGGAAAAGAAACAGGCGGCATCACAACGGGATTATGCCATAGTCCTCGCATGACGTGGTCCATTAGTGATATCAACCAATGATTCATATCAACATAGCATTGATGCAGTGGAGCAATGTGTTGGAACAATATAAACATAGAATTTGATAAGACAATAACCACTTGTCCCCCTCCACCCTCCAGTCTATCCATTTACTTGTTTACTGTAAAACTTCAGACCCTAATAGCAGGCCTCGAAAAATGTTATTTACTTGCACTGGTCCACCTTGGGAGGCCACTCGGGGCCGATGAAGGAAAGACCACAGCTGCTGCAGAACCTCTTCGGAAGAACTGTTAATCACCGCTCTAGTTCCTGAAGTCACACCCCTACACTGGCTTGCAAAGCTATCCGCGGAGCATTGTGGGGCACAAACTTGGGAAGCAGAGCAGTGATTCAGAGCTTTGCTTCCAAAAAGGGTCTGCAGCAGCTGCTGTCTTTCAGCTCTACCAGCCACCTCCAATTATCCACTTGTCCCGGGGGAGTGGACGAGTGGGTATTTCGAGCTCTGCCTATTAAATCCTTGGTTTTATTTCATATTTCAGATAGCCTTATGTTATGTCTACTCCAGGCATTTTTTTTAGATCACTGTGTTAACCTCAGTAAACCGAGGGGGGTGACACTTTTGCTGAGCGAGCTGGGGGATAGCAGTTGTTGAGTGGGTGCTATCTGAGTCCATTCAAGGTGAGGCGGGAGAGGCCAAGGGAGGAGGTGTCAGCCACCCAGACTTATCCTGTAAACAGATCACTGCCATTGGGTCATTTTGGTCCTTGGAGGATTATGCACTTGTGCATATAAAATCATATATACATATAAATGGGCAGTCTTTAACACATTGTTAGAAAAGCACACTTATCAGGGTATACCCTTGGGTAATAAATATAAAAGAAACAAATCTAAACCAATGTGGCTAAATAAACAGGTAGGGGAAGAAATGGACAAGAAGAGGAAGGCGTTTAGATTCTTAACGTCAGAAGGGACGGAGGCATCGTATCAGAATTATAAGGAATGTAACAAAAGTTGCAAAACAGCAATCAAATTAGCAAAAATGGATAATGAAAAAAGGATTGTAATTTAAAGTAAGATCAACGCTAAAAAGGTATTTAAGTACTTTAATAACAAAAAAATTAGAAAAGAGAATATAAGACCCTGGCAGTGTGAGATGGGCAAGCAGATTATTGCAGATAAGGAAAAAGCAGAGGTATTAAATAAATTATTTGCCTCTGTGTTTCCAGGGAAGAATCAATTGCAATATTAGTGCCACAGGAGGAAGCCACAACCTTTATATTAACGAGCAATTGTTTAACTGAGGAAGAAGTTCATAGGCAGCTCGATAAAATAAAAGTAAATAAAGCACCTGGCCCGATAGTATACATCCAAGAGTTCTCAAGGAGTTAAGTTCAGTAATAGCCAAACCATTATATTTAATATTCAAGGACTCAATTTCCACAGGCTCCGTACCACAAGATTGGCGTAAAGCAGATGTGGTGCCTATATTTAAAAAGGGAGCTAGATCACAACCGGGGAATTACAGACCTGTACGCCTGACATCAATAGTGGGGAAGCTACTTGAAGGTTTATTACGGGATAATATTCAGGAATAACTCATGGAAAACAAAATTATTAGTAATAGTCAGCATTGATTTATGAAGGATAGGTCATGCCAAACTAACCTTATTAGTTTCTTTGAGGAGGTAAGTAGGAATTTAGACCAGGGTAATGCAGTGGATGTGACCTACTTAGATTTTGCAAAGGCTTTTGATACGATTCCACACAAGAGGTTAGTATACAAAATAAAGCAAATTGGCCAGATTTAAATCAGGTTGAAGGATAGACAACAGAGGGTTGTAATAACTTGAACTTTATCAGGTTGGCTAAAGTAGTGAATGGAGTACCTCAGGGATCGGTACTGGGACCCCTGCGTTTTAACTTATTTATTAATGACCTTGAGGTTGGCATAGAGAGCAAAGTCTCCATCTTTGCTGATGACACTATATTGTGTGAGGTAATAGAATCAGAGCAGGATGTAAAATTTCTCTCCAGAAGGACTTGGATAGACTGGTAAATTGGGCAGGTAAATGGCAGATGAGGTTCAATACAGATACATGTAAGGTTATGCATTTGGGAAACAAGAATAAACAGACGATTTACAAATTAAATGGGGATAAATTAGGGGAATTCTTGATGGAGAAGGATTTACAGTAGTGTACTTGTAGACAGCAGACTTAGCAATAGTGCCCAAAGTCATGCAGTTGCTGTAAAGACAATCACAAACTTATCTTGCATTAAACGGGCAAATGATAGAAGGGAAGTAAACAAAATGATGCCCCTTTATAATGCATTAGTAACACCACACCTTGAATATGGAGTACAATGTTGGACACCACTCCTTAGAAAGGACATTATGGAACTAGAGAGAGTGCAGAGAAGAGCCACCAAATTAATAAAGGGGATGGGTAATCTGAATTATGAGGAGAGGCTAGCTAAATTAAATTTCTTTACATTAGAAATGTGGCATCTTAGAGGGGATATGATAACTATATACACATATACAGTATTCAGGGACAATACAAGGAGCTATCAAAAGAACTATTCATCCCACGGGCAGTACAAACAACACAGGGCCATCCCTTAAGGTTGGAAGAAAGGAGATGTCACCAGCAACAAAGGAAAGGGTTCTTTACAGTAAGGGCAGTTACAGTGTGGAATTCATTACCCATGGAGACTGTGATGGCAGATACAATAGATTTGTTCAAAAAAAGGTTGGACATCTTTTTAGATGGGAAAGGTATACAGGGATATACCAAATAAGTATACATGGGAAGGACGTTGATCCAGGGAGTAATCTGATTGCCAATTCTTGGAGTCAGGAAGGAATTTATTTTTCCCCTTATGAGATATCATTGGATGATACTGTACACTGTATGTCACTGGGGTTTTTTGTTTGCCTTCCTCTGGATCAATATACAGCAAGTACAAATATAGGATAAAGTATCTGTCGTCTAAATTTAGCGTAGATTGAACTTGATGGACTTATGCCTTTTTTTAACCTCATCTACTATGTAACTATATATATATAGTTAATGAAATATGTGTATTTAGTAAAATAACCAAACTGTGGCTTCCAGAAAAAAACCATGTTACACGCCTCCGCACGGTCTGCCCGAACATGGACGCAGCCTTACACACGTCACTGTCATGAGGTCACTTTTCTCCTAAGTGTGGCTAACTCTTTAACTGTCACTGTAATTAGGTCATTTTGGTCCAACAGGGACGTTATTTTACCATGGATATCCCAAGGGTCAAGTATCAACAGGTCAGTGAAAATAATGACACTACTGTAGTTCTACACATTTTTCATCAAACAAGGTCAAAGGAAATGTGTTTAAGAATGGGATTCTAATAATGTAATATCTAAATGATGTTTAAATAGTAACACAATATCGGGTTCTTTCCTCGTTGTGAACTTAGATGCTTCTGAACAATTGCTGTAATGGATGAAAATAAGAAACAGGAAGGCCTTTTCATTGAAGGAATTATTGTGTCTGGACTGTCTTTCAGGAAATAGTGTAAGTTTCCAAATCCAATCTTATTCTTTTTTTGATTTTGTCTTGCCACAATGACAGGAAAGATAAAGGAATTCATAAATCTAATTCAAACCTCTTCCCTAAAACAGACCTTGATGCATTTGAGATTAGCTGTACCGGTGGAGAGGGTTTATCCTGTTTAACAGTCCTCTGTGGCAAAGGTATTTATGGAGAGAGAGGGGAAAGATACAGAAGAGAGAGAGAGGGGGGAAAGATACAGAAGAGAGAGAAAGAGAGAGAGGGGAAAGATACAGAAGAGAGAGAGGGGGGGGGAAATACAGAAGAGAGAGAGAGGGGGGGAAAGATACAGGAGAGAGAGAGGGGGGAAGATACAGAAGAGAGAGAGAGAGAGAGGGGGGGGAAAGATACAGAAGAGAGAGAGGGGGGGGGAATACAGAAGAGAGAGAGGGGGGGAAAGATACAGGAGAGAGAGGGGGGGGAAGATACAGAAGAGAGAGAGAGGGGGGGGAAGATACAGAAGAGAGAGAGAGAGGGGAAAGATACAGAAGAGAGAGAGAGGTTGGAAAGATACAGAAGAAAGAGAGAGAGGAAAGATACAGAAGAGAGAGAGGGGAAAGATACGAGACAGAGAGAGAGATGGGAAATATATGAGAGAGAGAGAGAGAGAGAGGCAATGACCTTTATTCAATGCTGCGAGAAGCTGCTTTCTTATCCTGGAGAAGAGATGAGCTCCATCAAGAGGACGGGACTACAATCTTCTAGCGCAGGGAAGATCCTACGCCCATAGACTTACCTGATATATTAATGGGGACGATGTTGGTTTGGATGGAGTTAGACTGGTGCCAGCGCCTCTCTTCAGGGATGGGGAACGGGAAGGCTTTAATCCAGGCCACCTGCTTGTCTGGCGTGGTGGGTAAGCTCAGACATGTCTCCCGCGGTCTGACCCCCACGGTGGTAGTCTCATCTTCGCTCACCCTTCTATTGGCCGGCTGCCGAGACATAATATGGGGTCATCAATATTGTCCCTTTACAGTATGTCTCAAATATTAGTTAGCAGTCAGGGTTAAAGGTAAACAGTTTATTTTGGGTTTATTAAAAAGCATGTCGAAGTTCTGAACATATAAAAAACAAATTGGACAGGAAGTCGCAATGTTGCCGATGTCGCATATGAACAGGAAGTTCCAGGTATTAGACATCAATGTAATGTCCCAGTTCTTTCAGCTCTCCACAAATGACATGAAGATACAATGTCACTAAATGATCCAGTAGCAGAGATACTTCTAAGGCTGCGTCTATACTGTGGCGGACGCGTCCACACGCTGAGCAAACAGACTGCCTTAGGGCAGTGTTCGCGTACATGCAGCGTGCGTGTACGTGGAGGCGCGCGATGCGCGAGAAATCAGTTAAAACTGATTTCTCGCGCAATAGGGCGGTCACGTGAGCAGTTCGCCCAATGAGGGCGAACCAGCTCCGTGACGTCATTGGCACGCCCATAGACACGACCACAGCACCCGCTTTCCCTCGGCCTACATGCGCCTCCGCGCGGGAGAAATATCTATGGACGCAGCCTAACAGTGCGGATACATCTCTGCTACAAAACCTATGACATGGAAACTTCATATTAAAATCCCGCTACTTTCAAACACCCCCTCCTGCTGTCATCACAGGCAGAGCCAAAAATGACATCACAGGACGTGACAACCAGATAGCAGAGAGATGCAGAACACTGAACATGGCAGCACATAGAGTGACACTATAATGTCCATCACTTGGGTTGATTGAACAGGATTATTTTATGGATCTTTAGAACCTCTTTGATATATTAAACAGACACAGCTATAACTGGACATAAATGAAATATTTTATTAAGTGGGGTGTAGTCAGATTTGAAGGCCGTGAAATAGCACACTGCGAACTCACCAGGTAGACAAATTCAAGGCGTCTGGGGGTATGTCTTGTGGGGGTCTCAGGAGGGAGCGTCGCTGATTGAGAGAGCGCAGAATAGCGAAATGTCTGTCCGGTAACTTTAGTGTCTAAATACCGGTCTTCGTGTTCTTCTGCAAAGCAATCGGCTATAAAATAAAAGAGAGAAGCAGGTAAACAGAGAGCTCAAACCGTTTCTACACCGCTCTATAATTACACAGAGGGGAGAGGCCTTAACTGCTTCCTGCCAGCAGGGTGGGAAAAGGAACTGGAATTAAGATATTGTATTACACTGATTAATTGCATTCAGTTTTATCGCACAAAAAATGAAAAAATAGTAGTTGTGGTTTTAACATGAAAAGGTTAAGTTGGAGGGTGGGCTCATGATTAGAGATAAGATACACTGTCAGTGCTATATAAAAAAATATATATATATTATTAATTTCTCTGTAACGCCTCAAACTGCTGAAACTATAAATAAAGCATGCACACACAGAAGTGCACTGTTTGCCTCTACATACTGCCATTTTTGAGAAATGTGTGCGACATTTGTTAACAGATTACAACGAAATGTTGCGCAAATTCTTGAGCAATGTAAACTTTCACGAAAAAGCCTGATTTCAGAGGAAACGGAAACATTTTGCGTAGCAAAGGTCAAAGAATTTGCACAACTTTTCTGAAAATCAATAAATAATTTTTATTTGTTTAATCTGTTTATTTTGTTTATATTTGGCCAAAGGGTTTAACTAAATGACCAAGAAAATATTATTATTGAAGTATTTAACTTTATACTTATTACCATATATGTTTTGTCAATTGGATGTAGCATTGGGATCCCCTGTCTTTTGTTGTATACTATCTATATATATATATATATATATATATATATATATATATATATATATATATATATATATATAGATAGATAATATAACGGCGTTATATCGGGGTTGAGCTGTGTATGTATATATATATATACATATATATGTGTATATATATATATATATATATATATATATATATATATATATATATATATATATACAGCTCAACCCCGTTATAACGCGATCCGCTATAACGCGGTTTGAGCATGGACCCCGAATTAAAAAAAAAATAAAAATACTGCACACACTCACAGCACACTACACAAACTCACCGCACCAGCACACACTGCACACTGCACACTGCATACTGCACACACACACTGCACACACTCACAGCACACTGCACATACTCACAGCTCACGGCACACACTCACACAGCACACTGCACACACAGGACACTGCACACACAGGACACCACACTCACACACCCCCCCCCTCCCACTCCCCCTCCCTACCTTTGGTGTCGGCTGCTGAGATCGGAGAGGAGCTGGCATCGGGGGGGGGGGGGGGGGTGTCGGAGCGGAGCTGGCATCGAGAGGGGGGGTGTCGGTGCGGAGCTGGTATCAGGAGGGGGGGTGTCGGAGCGGAGCTAGCGCAGCTGGCTGGGGGGTTGCTCGGAGCGAGTCTGGCGGAGGGGGGTCGGAGCGGAGCTGGCGTGGAGGGCGGGTCGGAGCGGAGCTGGCTGGGGGTGTTGCTTGGAGCGGGGCTGGCTGGGGGGGTTGCTTAGAGCGGGGCTGGCAGGGGGGTTGCTTGGAGCGGGGCTGGCAGGGGGGGTTGATCGGAGCGTGGCTGGTGGGGGGGGATCGGTGTGGACTACTGGGGGAAGAGAGGCTGCTAGGGGAAGTTACGGTGGCTACTGCGGGACATGTGGGGCTGCCGGCCACCTCTTCCCTCCCTCCTCCCGATCGGGCGCACGACTGCCATTTTTTTTTTTTTAATTAGTGCGACCCCGGTAATAGCGCGGTCGGATTGGGTGGCACCCGAGGACCGCACTATAACGGAGTTGGTCTGTGTGTATATATATATATATATATATAAATGTCACTGCCATAGTACACTTGTGTCCTCGGAGGAATGACTGACCCCTCAAACATGTCACTGCCATTAACACGTTGGTCCGAGGAGGCCACACTCCCCAGGTTTGTACCTTGAAGAAGACTCTGCAGATTGAGTTCAGCCTCCTGATGAAGCTCCTCCACGCAGGGTGGCCGGTTAGACGCTAAGAACACGTTTACAGGCTGTTGTTGCCAGTTTCCCAGCTTGGAGTGGGCAACTTTACGACTGTCCTGGTCCACGGTAGAGGCAGCTGGAGAACGAGAGGGATAGACACAGTGCTACATCAGACATACGGCACATTAACTTCAGCTCACCACCAACTGCATCTCCTAGACATTTTTTGTTGCAAATAATTTTCTCGCATAAGACTTTGTGACACACTTATTGTTTAAACAGTTCACCTCTTATATAGCATCCATGAGCCTTTTTTTGGCTGATAAACAGTGACTCTGACTTTGTGCCAAACGGATAGGCTCAGTTCCTCCCTCGCATTATCTTGCATAAACATACCCCCTTATTTTTACCTTGTTTTTCGCAGCAACATTAAAAACAAACCTTTTTTTCCCCGCTAAGATACATTGCCTTTCTACATTGTGGCGATCCTAGCTATTACTACTCTGCGTCCATTGAGGGGCAGACCTCGCGGACGCGTCCGCATGCTGAGCGATCAGAGTGCCTAAAAGCAGTGATCGCGTCTATACAGCGTGCGGGCGGGAGGAGGCGCGCGATGCGCGTGAAATCAGTCAAAACTGATTTCTCGCGCGATGGGGCGCCCAATGAGGGCGAACCAGCTCCGTGACGTCAGTGGCTCGCCCATAGACACGCCCCCGGACGGCGCGCGTACTAAGGCCAGGGGAAGCACCCGCTTTCCCTCAGCCTCTGCGCGCCTCCGCACTCCTCCGCACGGCTGCTGTGTCTATGGATGCAGCCTTACACGCTGGAGACGTGTGTCCCTTTCACAGTGTTTCTATCACGAGTGACCATACTTGAGAATTATATCGATTATTCCTTTGTAAATACGCGCATACGAAAATACAATATATTTTTATTCCACGTCATTTGTTCTCTGTAAATACGCGCGTACGAAAATACAATATATTTTTATTCCACGTCATTTGTTCTCTGTAAATACGCGCATACGAAAATACAATATATTTTTATTCCACGTCATTTGTTCTCTGTAAATACGCGCATACGAAAATACAATATATTTTTATTCCACGTCATTTGTTCTCTGTAAATTCTTTGAGTGCTGGGACCCCACACCTTTCTATTGATATATTCTTTGGACCCTGTGGGGAGGGGTGGGGGGGGGGTCCTTGGTCCCGTGCCCCATAGCTCAAATTTATATTTTGCCAAAGAAATTGAGGAGACGTGCTGTTCGAAACGGTAGATCGATATGTCACTATCATCGGGTCACTTTGGGCCAGATCCACAGAGCTCCGTTAAGTGAGTTAGCGGCACATTAACCTAAGTTATGCCTTAGCGTGCATCTTCGAAGCTGAACACGTAACGCGAGGTGATATTTCCGGCCAGAAAGAGCCGTGCGTTAACTATAACAAACGTTTGAGCTAATATATGTTGCATGTACAAATTAGCATATTTCCCACGTATCTCAGTTGTGTTCACAGGTATCTCTTCACGTGTTGTATTAAGGAGTGTTTGGGCAGGTATCATTGGGTTCTCTAATAAATTAGAATGGCCATTGCTTTTTCGCACATAATTACCTTTGTGGTTACACGTCAGCCTCAGGGAAAATAACATCCGGTACGGTTTTAGGTAACGTCATGAGCCCTGACATAACAGAACTTAGTGGATCTGGCTCTTTGCTCCTACACGGGCCTGACCCGATAACTAACCCCCTGGATTTCCATCTGACCACTAGAGGGTCTCCTCTTTTTGTCACTTTGTTTACGCACCGTAACTTTTTGAATGCTTTGTGACTTCCATGCAAATTTATGAACAGAAAGACATTTAATTCATGCTAAATAAATACAAGTGGCAGGTTTACTAGGTTAGTACTCCTACTTTTTATTTTTACACCCAGAAGGACCACTATTCTTTATATTAAGACCCAGGAATACCAACACTTTCTAGTAACATATCCGTCAGTTACACTACTTTTATTTTAACACATTCGTGAGTACCCTAAGTATGAAAATAAAACTTTTACTGCTAGAAGGGCCACCAAAGTATTGCTCTGCATGTTATTATATCTCTCTGTATGTTATTATATCTCTGCATGTTATTATATCTCTCTGCATGTTATTATATCTCTGTATGTTATTATATCTCTGCATGTTATTATATCTCTCTGTATGTTATTATATATCTGCATGTTATTATATCTCTCTGTATGTTATTATATCTCTCTGTATGTTATTATATCTCTCTGCATGTTATTATATCTCTCTGCATGTTATTATATATCTCTGCATGTTATTATATCTCTCTGCGTGTTATTATATCTCTATGTTATTATATCTCTCTGCATGTTATTATATCTCTCTGCATGTTATTATATATCTCTGTGTGTTATTATATATCTCTGTGTGTTATTATATATCTCTGTGTGTTATTATATCTCTGTGTGTTATTATATCTCTCTGCATGTTATTATATCTCTGTGTGTTATTATATCTCTGTGTGTTATTATATCTCTCTGCGTGTTATTACATCTCTCTGCATGTTATTATATCTCTCTGCATGTTATTATATCTCTCTGTATGTTATTATATCTCTGTGTGTTATTATATCTCTATGTGTTATTATATCTCTCTGCGTGTTATTATATATCTCTGTATGTTATTATATCTCTGTGTGTTATTATATCTCTGTGTGTTATTATATATCTGTGCATGTTATTATATCTCTCTGCATGTTATTATATCTCTCTGCATGTTATTATATCTCTCTGTATGTTATTATATCTCTGTGTGTTATTATATCTCTGCGTGTTATTATATCTCTCTGCATGTTATTATATCTCTCTGCATGTTATTATATCTCTCTGCATGTTATTATATATCTGCATGTTATTACATATCTGCATGTTATTATATATCTCTGTATGTCATTATATATCTCTGCATGTTATTATATCTCTCTGCATGTTATTATATATCTCTGTATGTTATTATATATCTCTGTATGTTATTAGATCTCTCTGTATGTTATTATATCTCTCTGTATGTTATTCTATATCTGCATGTTATTATATCTCTCTGCATGTTATTATATCTCTCTGCGTGTTATTATATCGCTCTGCGTGTTATTGTATCGCTCTGTGTGTTATTATTTCTCTCTGCGTGTTATTATATCGCTCTGCATGTTATTATATCGCTCTGCGTGTTATTATATCGCTCTGCGTGTTATTATATCGCTCTACATGTTATTATATCGCTCTGCGTGTTATTATATCGCTCTGCGTGTTATTATATATCTCTGCGTGTTATTATATCGCTCTGCGTGTTATTATATCGCTCTGCGTGTTATTATATATCTCTGCGTGTTATTATATATCTCTGCGTGTTATTATATCGCTCTGCGTGTTATTATATCGCTCTGCGTGTTATTATATCTCTCTGCGTGTTATTATATCGTTCTGCGTGTTATTATATCGCTCTGCATGTTATTATATCGTTCTGCGTGTTATTATATCGCTCTGCGTGTTATTATATCGCTCTGCGTGTTATTATATCGCTCTGCGTGTTATTATATCGCTCTGCGTGTTATTATATCGCTCTGCGTGTTATTATATCGCTCTGTGTGTTATTATATCTCAGCGTGTTATTATATCACTCTGCATGTTATTATATCTCTCTGCCTGTTATTATATCTCTCTGCATGTTATTATATCTCTCTACATGTTATTATATCTCTGCATGTTATTATATATCTCTGCATGTTATTATATCGCTCTGCATATTATTATATCTATGCGTGTTATTATTTCTCTCTGCGTGTTATTATATCGCTCTGCGTGTTATTATATCGCTGTGCATGTTATTATATCGCTCTGCGTGTTATTATATCTCTCTGCGTGTTATTATATCGTTCTGCGTGTTATTATATCGCTCTGCGTGTTATTATATCGCTCTGCGTGTTATTATATCGCTCTGCGTGTTATTATAACGCTCTGCGTGTTACTATATGTTACTGTATGTTATATCTCTCTGAGTGTTATTATATCTCTGCGTGTTATTATATCGCTCTGCGTGTTATTATCTCTCTGCATGTTATTATATCTCTGTTTGTTATTATATCTCTGCGTGTTATTATATCTCTCTGCGTGTTATTATATCTCTCTGTGTGTTATTATCTCTCTGCTTGTTATTATATCGCTCTGCGTGTTATTATATCTCTGTGTGTTATTATATATCTCTGCGTGTTATTATCTCTCTGCATGTTATTATATCGCTCTGCGTGTTATTATATAGCTCTGCGTGTTATTATATATCTCTGCGTGTTATTATATCGCTCTGCGTGTTATTATATCGCTCTGCGTGTTATTATATCTCTCTGCGTGTTATTATATCGTTCTGCGTGTTATTATATCGCTCTGCGTGTTATTATATCGTTCTGCGTGTTATTATATCGCTCTGCGTGTTATTATATCGCTCTGCGTGTTATTATATCGCTCTGTGTGTTATTATATCTCAGCATGTTATTATATCACTCTGCATGTTATTATATCTCTCAGCCTGTTATTATATCACTCTGCATGTTATTATAGCTCTCTGAATGTTATTATATCTCTGCGTGTTATTATATATCTCTGCATGTTATTATATCTCTCTGAATGTTATTATATCTCTGCATGTTATTATATCACTCTGCATGTTATTATATCACTCTGCATGTTAATATATCTCTGCGTGTTATCATATCTCTGCGTGTTATTATATCTCTGCGTGTTATTATATCTCTGCGTGTTATATCTCTGCGTGTTATTATATCTCTGCGTGTTATTATATCTCTGCGTGTTATTATATCTCTGCGTGCTATTATATCTCTGCGTGTTATTATATCTCTGCGTGTTATTATATCTCTGCGTGTTATTATATCTCTGCGTGTTATTATATCTCTCTGGGTTTTATTATATCTCTGCGTGTTATTATATCTCTGCGTGTTATTATATCTCTGCGTGTTATTATATCTCTCTGCGTGTTATTATATCTCTGCATGTTATTATATCTCTGCGTGTTATTATATCTCTCTGGGTGTTATTATATCTCTCTGCGTGTTATTATATCTCTGCATGTTATTATATCTCTGCGTGTTATTATATCTCTGCGTGTTATCATATCTGGCAGGGAAGGGTTATTAGAGCTCAGCCAGGACTCAGTGGGTGGAATCTGCAGCTGCTGTTTACATGAAGATGAACTGCTAGAAACACAGATATACACACACACAGACACACTGATACACACACAGACACACTGATACATGCACGAACACACATACAGTCACACTGATACACACACACAGACACACTGATACACACACAGACACACTGATACATGCACGAACACACATACAGTCACACTGATACACACACACAGACACACTGATACACACACAGACACACTGATACATGCACGAACACACATACAGTCACACTGATACACACACACAGACACACTGATACACACACAGACACACTGATACATACACGAACACACATACAGTCACACTGATACACACACACTGACACACTGATACACACATAGATACACTTATACACACACAAACACACATACAGTCACACTGATACACACTGATACACTGATACACACACAAAAACACATACAGTCACAGTGACACACACACACAGACACACTGATACACACACACACGGACACAGACACACTGATACACACACACAGACACACTGATACACACACACAGACACACTGATACGGACACGGACACACAAACACACATACAGTCACAATAATACACACACACACACACACATACAGACTAACTAATACACACAGACACACACACACACAATCACATTAATACACACACAGGGACATGGAAACACACATACAGACACACAGATACACACGTTGCTCTTTGGGCTTCAAATACACACTGCAAACCGAGCCGTTTTGAAGGAAATATAGGTAGGGGTTATATGGAACTTATAGAGATGGACAGACCTGCTCAACAAGATGATGGCGTTATAGTTATAAGGAGGTGCTAGCTAAGATCTAAATAGTGAGAACATATATAATTAGAGACAAAGGTAGATCTTTTGATGCTGCACACTTTAAATGCCCAATAGTGTAGGTAGAAATAATGTATACATTAAAATTACTTTAATTATATTAAATATAAAATATATGTGGATAAACATCAAACTATATAAAAACAATTAAGAGTGAGGGTCCGGCTTCTCACTAGTTGAGAAGAGGGAGGTACAGTGTGGGGGACAAAAGGAGAGCGGGGATGGGTGGCCTTCATGGACGTTGGTCCAAAGAGCAGAACCTTTGTCTGCCCCAGACACTGGGAGCCTATCTCTGCAGGAGATATCTTGCCGGCCATGGGGACCATTTCTGGGTGTGAGCCCCATAGACGCTGTCCCGATTGGCCAGTTTGACATTTTCACTCTACTATAATCCCGCCCCTGAGGGCTATCATGGCCACACAGTCACGCCTCCAGCCTGGATTGGCTACCACAGGGGAGCCCGGGCTGTGATTGGTCCACACACAGCATCTGCTCTGCGATTGGTCGTGACCCCATCTTCCATGCTTTCCTATGGAGACAGGTAAACTATGTAAGGCCTCGTTCAGGGTGCCGGCTTCGGAGGGAGGGCGTGCTGCCGTGCGAGCTGCCGTGGGACACAAAGTATTCAAATTGAATACTGGTTGTCAGGGTAGCAGCTGCACTGTCTCCGAAGTACGGAGTTGACGCTGGCTACAGTTTCAATAAACGAAAAAATCGTTTTTTGAAGCTGCAGCATCGTCACTGGGACCTCGGCAGCCAATGAAATCATTCTTGAGAATGATTTCATGACTGCAACTTGGATCCCTAAGCTGCCGTCTGTAGCCCCGCCCCCTCCTCAACTCCTGAAAAAGTCTGCTAGGGATGAACACACATCGCCCAGCAAACTGCCGCCCGCCCTCCCGCCAACTCCTGTCTCTGGCACCCTGAACGAGGCCTAAAGGGGACTCGATCTGAGCTCCAGAGCCTGTCCGGGAGTAGGCGTGTAAACGGACTAAGTGGTGTGACCCGAGTCTTTGCCAGAGACACACTGGAACGAGGCTCGGGTTGATCAGAGCGGGAGATTCAAACCTACATTTTGCCCTGGGACTTGTATGCTTGCTAGAGACGCTGTGAATGAGACTTTTGAACTTGTTTTGTGGCGAACTGCGTACTTGAGGTCTGGGAGATATGGAATCCCTACGAACGTGGAAGTACTGTACTCCTGAGTTAGTCTTTGAAGCGCCGCCCAGCACCTAGTTAGCTGTCATGGGAAGAGCTACTGCAGGAGTGGATCCCAGTGGCCGGAACAGTGAGGCAAAAGCGAAGGCGTAAATAGAGTCACAGGCAGAGATTCAAGGCAGGCTGTGAAGTGGCATCGCCGTGGTCACAGCACAGCAACAAACAGGAACAGTAGCAGGTGTGGTTGGAACCAGTGTAAACAGGCTCTTGAGTAGAAGGAAGGGGAAGTTTATAGAGACAGGTAGAGATGATCCCAAGTCAGGACAGGAGTAACATCACTTCCAGTGGACATGTAGGGGAACTGCAGACTAAAAGCAAGAGCTAGTGATGAACCTAGCAACAGCCAGGATTCCTTCCTGTAACCCGTCTGGTGAGTGCAAACTTTTTTTTTGTGATTTGTGCTGTCTGCTGGCTCCTGCCAGAATAAATATCCTTTATTTGACTTCTTTTTCCTGTCTGGTGCCTTGATCCCGGTTAATTGTTACGGTCTCCCGTGAGAGTGGTTACATGGAGAAATAGGAGAAATTATAGGGAGCGGTTATATACTGTAGAGCAGTAGGAGACGTTATAGTGAGGGGTTATATGGACCAATAGGGGAAGTTAGAGGGACAGGTTGTATGGAGTAATAGAGAGAAGTTACATGAGTAATAGGAGGAATGATAGGGAGCAGTAGGATGCATTATAGGGAGTAGTTATATGAAAGAATAGGAGGAGTTATAGGAAACAGTTATATGATAAATAGGAGGAGTTATAGGAAACAGTTATATGAAAGAATAGGAGGAGTTATAGGAAACAGTTATATGGTAAATAGGAGGAGTTATAGGAAACAGTTATATGGTAAATAGGAGGAGTTATAGGAAACAGTTATATGAAAGAATAGGAGGAGTTATAGGAAACAGTTATATGATAAATAGGAGGAGTTATAGGAAACAGTTATATGAAAGAATATGAGGAGTTATAGGAAACAGTTATATGATAAATAGGAGGAGTTATAGGAAACAGTTATATGGTAAATAGGAGGAGTTATAGGAAACAGTTATATGGTAAATAGGAGGAGTTATAGGAAACAGTTATATGGTAAATAGGAGGAGTTATAGGA
Organism: Ascaphus truei; assembly: GCF_040206685.1. Taxonomy (NCBI): domain Eukaryota; kingdom Metazoa; phylum Chordata; class Amphibia; order Anura; family Ascaphidae; genus Ascaphus; species Ascaphus truei. The sequence goes on from NC_134498.1 coordinate 31,753,155, forward strand.
AACAGTTATATGGTAAATAGGAGGAGTTATAGGAAACGGTTATATTGTAAATAGGAGGAGTTATAGGAAACGGTTATATGGTAAATAGGAGGAGTTATAGGAAACAGTTATATGATAAATAGGAGGAGTTATAGGAAACAGTTATATGAAAGAATATGAGGAGTTATAGGAAACAGTTATATGATAAATAGGAGGAGTTATAGGAAACAGTTATATGGTAAATAGGAGGAGTTATAGGAAACAGTTATATGGTAAATAGGAGGAGTTATAGGAAACAGTTATATGGTAAATAGGAGGAGTTATAGGAAACAGTTATATGGTAAATAGGAGGAGTTATAGGAAACAGTTATATGGTAAATAGGAGGAGTTATAGGAAACAGTTATATGGTAAATAGGAGGAGTTATAGGAAACAGTTATATGGTAAATAGGAGGAGTTATAGGAAACAGTTATATGGTAAATAGGAGGAGTTATAGGAAACGGTTATATGGTAAATAGGAGGAGTTATAGGAAACAGTTATATGATAAATAGGAGGAGTTATAGGAAACAGTTATATGAAAGAATAGGAGGAGTTATAGGAAACAGTTATATGATAAATAGGAGGAATTTTAGGAAACAGTTATATGGTGCAATAGAAGGAGTTATTGGGAGCGGTTATATTGTAATAAACACAATAAGTTGCCTGTCTGGGTTTAGGGAAGTTCACCGTTACCCAATCCTTCCGGTCCCCTCTCCTCAGCACAGCTGATTTACAAATAGTCTCTCAGTTCCTCTTTTCTCTGGGTTACTTGTGACAGCAGTACTGGGGCAGAGTTTATTTAGATGTATACAGCAATGTGATAGTATATAGCAGAGCATCAGGCGGAACAGTAGCTTAGAAAGCTGATATATTTACAATATATATGCATGTTTATATATAGAAATATATGTATGTATGTATATCTTTATTTATATAGCGCCATCTATGTACACAGCGCGTCACAGCAGTAATACACGGGACCTAACAATATAACTCATAATGGGAATTAGCGTTTGAGACATAAAAGTAACATTCGGAAAAGGAATCCCGCCCCAAAGAGCTTACAATCTAATTGTGTATACTGTATATATATTTATAAATATGTATATAACTTATTATATACTAATACATAGTGAAATACTTAGATAAAATCTTATATTTAACATATAAAATAAAGCTGTGCAGTTCTGTAGGATCTCTCTCTCCCTCTCTCCCTCTCTCCCTCTCTCCCTCTCTCCCTCTCTCCCTCTCTCCCTCTCTCCCTCTCTCCCTCTCTCCCTCTCTCCCTCTCTCCCTCTCTCCCTCTCTCCCTCTCTCCCTCTCTCCCCCCAGTGACGCCCCCATTAGGTAAGAGATACTTAATGGGTGTCATGCTATTTAAAGCTAATGCATGTCAGTGCTAACTTAACACTCCGTTAAGCCTATGCTAATGAGAAAGGCTGTTATTTTTGCATGTAATTAGCTGTGTGCGTTAATCGCTGACAAAATAATGTCAGTGTATGATTTTGGTAACGCCTCGTTGTTAGCGCTGAGTTAACGGATCTCTGTGGACTGGACCATAGTGTTTAAATGACAATGTTTCCCGCGTCACAACTGTTGACTAATAAATGAAGTAATGATGTTGGTATTTTGAATTTAATGAAGCTCTATATATGTGTATCTTCATTTATATACAGAAGCACTCGCAATGTACTCAGTGCTCTACGAAAGAGACAGTACAGTGCAGGGAATTATAACACAATAAGTGCAACAAGCAAAATCAGACAATAGGAAAGGAAATCCCTGCCCCAGAGAGCTTACAATCTAAGTGAAGCAGTGGTATACCTATTTGACATTGAATATGTATAACACTGTTTCATTCCCAGCAGTGTAACCTTGTTTTGGGATATCTATGGTGAAACAAACTACAGGCATACCCCGCATTAACGTACGTAATGGGACCAGAGCATGTATGTAAAGCGAAAGTGAAGCACTGCCTTTTTCCCACTTATCGATGCATGTACTGTACTGCAATCGTCATATACGTGCATAACTGATGTAAATAACGCATTTGTAACAGGCTCTATAGTCTCCCCGCTTGCGCACACAGCTTCGGTACAGGCAGGGAGACGGTATTGCTGTCCAGGACATGCTGACAGGCGCATGCGCGAGCTGGCGTTTGCCTATTCGGCGATATGTCCTTACTCGCGTGTCTACTTAAAGTGAGTGTCCTTAAACCGGGGTATGCCTGTATATACATTATAATGGGGATCTTGTGTAATTATCCCTGACAGCACCCCTCTAGCTAGTAATTGCTAAATTTGAGCGGGTATTTCTTTTCCTAACACAGTATCTATGGTAAAAACCACGGAAATAATAATAATAATATATATACATCCAGAACACAGGTTACGAGGGATGGCCACAGCACAAACAAGTATTTATTTGAAGTATAAAGTGTATTGAGTTCATGACAGAAATAAGAATGTTTCAAATAACATTGTTTTCCTGCCAAGGACTTGATTCAATACACTTTATGCTTTAAATAAATACTGTACTGTGTGCTATGTCCAACCCTCGCAACCTGTTATGTTATGGTGGGTTAAAAAAAGTGACAAAAACCCTCCACTGTAAAGCATATAGCAAATGGAAATATTACTGTATGCTCATTTGCATGTCTTGGACAGGTCTGCAACCCCGCCTTTCACCATTATCACCAGCACACAGCAGTTCCACTGCAGCAAGGGATTCTGGGAAATGACATGCAAATGAGCACACAGAGCCACCTTTTGCTTCAAAACCATTCAACATGGTCCCCTATAGGCTTAAGCTTGCTACATGGTCACAGCTTTGAGCACAGCCAGGGTTAAAATGCATAGTCAGTAAACCCACCCACAGACAGACTGTTTCGACCTTAATGGGTCTCATCAGTGTGGGGTTGGTTATACTGGCTACTGGCTACTGAAACTTTTTTTAAAAGCCATATATGAATTTAGGTTTTGGCCTCAATATCAAGAAATACAGTATAGAGCACAGTTTAAAAATCAGTGAGTAGGGAAAAACTAGAGGGATGAAAAGAAACCTCATATTGTACATTATGTCACTTTGCTCCTACGTGGGACTGACCCTTTAACCCATTAAACATGTCACTGTCATTAGGTCACTTTACTCCTACATGAGACTGTCCCTTTAACCCATTAAACACGTCACTGTCATTAGGTTACTTTGCTCCTACGTGGGACTGTCCCTTTAACCCATTAAGCACGTCACTGTCATTAGGTCACTTTGCTCCTACATGAGACTGACCAATTAAATACCTCTACTGATCACAGCACAGACAGTAATAAAACATTACATAAGTCCCTCCTCTGCAGCGTTATTTCGTCATGACGCCACGTGACGGAGCGTTGCCATGGAAACGCGTCATGCGCCGCTCCGGAGTCATTTGACATTGTGTTGTCATGGCGACACTACAGGAGGGGGGGGCACTCCGGCAAAGGTAAGACACACACACAAATTGCCTCCCCCAAACAATTGCGACTCTAGGCTACAGCCTTAGCATTGTGGGAAATCCGCCCCTCTGGAAATCAGTGGCTAGTAACCTAATCACACATCATTTTAATAAACCAAGAGCAGTACCGCTACTTTCATTAAGCCGACTCAACAAGGAATGCAGGAGGGTTCTTTATGAGCAATATCCTGTCCGGATCGCAATAGCTTGCAGCGTACAAAACAAACCTCCATATTAAATCTTGGACGTTACCCCCCTCCTCCCGCCCCCCCCACGCCTCCATCCTTTTTTCAGAGAGGAATGTCATGCAGAGGGAACGACAGGTTGTTAGTTCTGTTCTGAATCCCTGATCGCGGAGAGAGAAAGCGTGAAACATGCCTAGCGGGGGAAAAACGGGGTTTGCAGGGCAGAGAAAGCGTGAAACATGCCTAGCGGGGGAGAAACGGGGGGTTTGCAGGGCAGAGAAAGCGTGAAACATGCCTAGCGGGGGAGAAACGGGGGGTTTGCAGGGCAGAGAAAGCGTGAAACATGCCTAGCGGGGGAGAAACGGGGGGTTTGCAGGGCAGAGAAAGCGTGAAACATGCCTAGCGGGGGAGAAACGGGGGGTTTGCAGGGCAGAGAAAGCGTGAAACATGCCTAGCGGGGGAGAAACGGGGGGTTTGCAGGGCAGAGAAAGCGTGAAACATGCCTAGCGGGGGAGAAACGGGGGGTTTGCAGGGCAGAGAAAGCGTGAAACATGCCTAGCGGGGGAGAAACGGGGGGTTTGCAGGGCAGAGAAAGCGTGAAACATGCCTAGCGGGGGAGAAACGGGGGGTTTGCAGGGCAGAGAAAGCGTGAAACATGCCTAGCGGGGGAGAAACGGGGGGTTTGCAGGGCAGAGAAAGCGTGAAACATGCCTAGCGGGGGAGAAACGGGGGGTTTGCAGGGCAGAGAAAGCGTGAAACATGCCTAGCGGGGGAGAAACGGGGGGTTTGCAGGGCAGAGAAAGCGTGAAACATGCCTAGCGGGGGAGAAACGGGGGGTTTGCAGGGCAGAGAAAGCGTGAAACATGCCTAGCGGGGGAGAAACGGGGGGTTTGCAGGGCAGAGAAAGCGTGAAACATGCCTAGCGGGGGAGAAACGTGGGGTTTGCAGGGCAGAGAAAGCGTGAAACATGCCTAGCGGGGGAGAAACGGGGGGTTTGCAGGGCAGAGAAAGCGTGAAACATGCCTAGCGGGGGAGAAACGGGGGGTTTGCAGGGCAGAGAAAGCGTGAAACATGCCTAGCGGGGGAGAAACGGGGGGTTTGCAGGGCAGAGAAAGCGTGAAACATGCCTAGCGGGGGAGAAACGGGGGGTTTGCAGGGCAGAGAAAGCGTGAAACATGCCTAGCGGGGGAGAAACTGGGGGTTTGCAGGGCAGAGAAAGCGTGAAATATGCCTAGCGGGGGAGAAACGGGGGGTTTGCAGGGCAGAAAAAGCGTGAAACATGCCTAGCGGGGGAGAAACGGGGGGTTTGCAGGGCAGAGAAAGCGTGAAACATGCCTAGCGGGGGAGAAACGGGGGGTTTGCAGGGCAGAGAAAGCGTGAAATATGCCTAGTGGGGAAGAAACAGGGGTTTGCAGGGCAGAGAAAGCGTGAAACATGCCTAGCGGGGCAGAAACGGGGGGTTTGCAGGGCAGAGAAAGGCGTGATTGGGATGTAACAAGTTGATAGGGTTACAGCCCTTGATATGACGGAGAGGGTGTTTTATTAAGGCTGTGTGGAATTTGCAGCTGTATTGAAGATTAGCTTCGGTGCTTCTGTGCTCTCTCCCCCGCTGTGTCAAACATTTATCTGTAGGAGTATTTATAACCTTACTTCTCCCTATAACTCTGCTTATTGTTTCATATAACTGTTCCCAATACCACCTCCTATTGCTCAAATATCCCCTCCCTATAACTCCTCCTATTGCTCCATCTAACCCCTCCCTATAACTCCTCCTATTGCTCCATCTAACCCCTCCCTATAACTCCTCCTATTGCTCCATCTAATCCCTCCCTATAACTCCTCCTATTGCTCTATATAGCCCCTCCATATAACTCCTCCTATTGCTCCATTTAACCCCTCCTTATAACTCCACCTATTGCTCCCTATAACCCCTCCCTATAGCTCCTCCTGTTGCTCCGTGTAACTTGCATACGTACTGGTTTCCATAATAGATATTTCAATGTATCCATCTTTTTTTGTTTCATACTATTTCCCGTAATCACAGTTCCCATAACAACCCCACATTTCATGCGATGCCGTGTCCTCCCTGGGAATCTTAACTGGGCAGTTTCTATGTCAACAGAACTGAATGTTTCAGACCGCGCTGAGCAAAATCTTCACGTGACAATGCTGTCCCCTCTTATCTATTTATACATTAAGTTTCAGGCTTGCATGTAAAGGGTCAGTGCCACTTAGAGAGTCAATCAACACGTTCCCAGTGTAATCACGGCCTTAGAAATATTTTATTCCCCTTAAATTACCAGTTTTATTTATTTGTATCGGGTGATAAATGAATGTCTTGCTTTTCTCCGGGAACACTGAAATCCAGCGTATCAGCGCCTTCTGTTTCTCTGTCTGACTAATGACGGCTTCAGAATTACTTTGCAAACAGAGAGCAGAACTAAAAGATGCAATTTACCTGGGGCTTTGAGGACTGACAAACAGTCTGATCAGCAAAGATATTAAATACAGATTGTAAACACACCAGCAAAGCTTGTTTACTATGGAAATGTTACAAGTTACAAAAATACATATACATGTCTAATTGTGTTATAATTGTTAATCAGCTGCATTTAACCCATTAAACAGGTCACTGTCATTAGGTCCCTTTTATCCCATATTGTACTGACCGCTTAACCCATGAAACATGTCACTGTCATTAAGTCACTTTGCTCCCACATGGGACTGACCGTCTAATTGTACATGCCTGCTGCTTCTTCACCTCCTGACTCGGGGTCTTGTGGCTTAGTCCGTTGGTTGGCGGGTGGCTCAGTGTCCCCCCTGCCAGAATTGTGATAAGCTAACGTCTCAGTGTGGCAAGTGGCTAACGATCAGACTTGCAACTTCGGCAAACCACAACACACACCCAATGTCCCCATCTGTTAGGGGGGAAGCTCAGCCCTGCGGTTGTGGTTAAGAAAGGAGGGTGTGTGGGGATATAAATATATATGTTTCTATGTCTTTCGTGTGTGTGTATATGTGTGTATACCAGTGCCCTTCGAATAATTTTCCAAAGGGCCAGATTAGAAAACATTTAGAAGTAGAAGAGTTACAAGTATACCCCAACGTTATTGCATTGCAGAAAAACACGTCATAACACAGAGCCGGGGATTTAATCGGATACGGCTTTTATTTAAAAACCAAACATATAAAACCACTTAGCAGATTAACTACTACCCTGCCAGAGTCCTAAACCAACCAGCAAGACCAGTGGTGCCCTGACCGTGGCCTGCCCACCCAGCCAGGTATCACATAGTCTTGGTCACACCCAGATTAGCCATAATTACAGAGGCGGGAGGATCCGTCAGCACTCTTTGGACACTTCCAGTCATGTGATTGCGCCAAGACCCCGGATGGGGAAACTGAAGTGGACGGGGGTCCACTTTTGTTTGGATCAGTTTTGGTCAACACACACATTCCCAGCTAGCTATAACTCCCACACCCACCACATCATGAATATATATTTATGTCAAAAAGAGAGCAACTGAGCGTGGCAAATGTATACAACAAAAGACAGGGAAGCCCAATGCTACATCCCATTGACAAAACATATAAAGTAATAAGTATAAAGTTTAAATACTTCAATAATAATAATATTTACTTGGTTATTTAGTTAAACCCTTTGGCCAAAGCGTCATAAGCCTGCATACCACGTCAAGGTATAACCAAAATAATGCAGGTCCTACACTACACTGTGAACCCTTCCCTTTACCTCTGTATGAGGGGAAGCAACCATAGTAGATCCTGTTCTTTGCAGTAAAGTGAAAGACCTCCCAAGTTAAAAAGGTGAGGAGGAGTGAGCTTTGGGGGGAGGTGCCACCTACCTCCATACAACTGTTACCAGTCAGAAATAGACCGAAATAATTTTGGTTATATCTTGACGTGGTATGCAGGCTTATGACACTTTGGCCAAAGGGTTTAACTAAATAACCAAGTAAATATTATTATTGAAGTATTTAAACTTTATACTTATTACTTTATATGTTTTGTCAATTGGATGTAGCATTGGGCACCCCTGTCTTTTGTTGTATATCAGTTTTGGTCAACAAGCTCTACACCTAGAAGACGAACAAGTGCCCTTGACGTACTTGGTAATTCATAAGGGCCTCCAAACGTTAACCACAAGGATGAGTCTCAAATACCCGCCTCACTAACATACGCCCAACCTAGACATTATAAATAGAGCATCTTCTGGTAGGGTTATTTCATCCTTAAACAAACACCAGCTGCTAAACACCGGGGCTATTAAACCCGCTAAATTAGACCTGGCACCTCCAACTTTGCAAGATCTCTTTCAACTACGTCGTAGGGGCCTGTTCAGGTAGCTTCGAATCTATCTCTGCAACATCAAACATGTTTGCATGTTAAAACCTCACGGTATGAAATTTGTGAAAAAACTGTATTTAGAAAGATATATCACATGCTAGATGCCATTTGTTACAAAAATGACATAGGGCACTAGTTTGTAGTTGCTCTACGAGCGAAATGAACTTCATGTTCAATTTTGCTCCAATCTGGAAGAACAGAACAGAGAGAAGATGCATCTCCCTGCACAGCTCTTACAGCTGATCGCCGCGTATTAATTTTAATTACATAGTATTGAAGCCGGGGGTCTCTAGACCTGAACCGCATTAATTTCAGGTCTGGGGGGGCCCCTGCTTCCCGAGGGAGAGGCCTCTGTATCGGGTGCCGACATCTCCTGCAAGTTAAAATGTCCCATGTCACAGCCCACGTGACCGGGACATTTAAACTTGTCCCACGTGACCGGGACATTTAAACTTGTCCCATGTGACCGGGACATTTAAACTTGCAGGAGAAACCGGCACTGAATACTGGGGCCTGCACCTCGGGAAGCGTGGAGTCCGAGGACCTGAAATTAATGCGGTTCAGGTGCAGAGACTTCCTGCTTCAATCATTAGAGGCTAACTGCTACGGTAATTAAGTGGTTAACTGCAAGTACCCGGTTTGTTTGTGGTAGAGGGGGTGGATAAAGGTTATAGTTGCCCCAGGGTGGCTGGTTAGGCCTCCCGTGATGGTTGTGGGAGAGATTAACCCCTTCATTACCTTAGCGGTTACTACCGCTAAGGTAATGAAGTAGTTAGCCCCTCCCGCTACCTATGTGGGAGGCCTAGCCACGCACCCTGGTGCAAATACCCCCTTCACCCACCCCCTCTACTACCAACAAATACCAACTCCCCCCCCCACCACCACCACACACACCACCACACAGGAATGGGCAAAAGCCCTATTAGGCAAATATGGGTAAAAGCGCTTTTGCCCATTCAAAAATACTATACTGCACATTACAATAAAATAACTTACCAATTACAATACTTTAAAAAAACACTAGCTATATAATCCATTGATTGCCACTGTGGTTATCTATGTCCTCAACGGGGGTACAGATAGCCACAATGACAACCAATGGGCACCCTACTATCCATATCCTCTACCCACAACAACCACCACCACACAGTAATGGGGAAAAGCCCTATTACCCAGATCTGGCTAATAGCACTTTTGTCCATTCAAAAACAATAAATAGCCAGCCACTCAATAGTAAATAAAAGTTGTACTTACCCCCGCCAGGATGAATACCATCCTTGTCATCATCCGCATATTGAGTGGCACCAACATTAAAATAAAAACACTAGCTACTAACCAGTAACCCCTTAGTTACCTTAGTAATCACTATGGTAATTAAGGGGTCAACACCCCCCACCCCACCAATCCGATTGATGGATGTACCATGTGATGCCTTCTCATTTTTGGGTGCTATTTGAAGACGAAGACAGCCCATCCCTATCGGACAAGCAACACTACCCCTACTTGAAGAGCAATCTTAGCCACCGTTTTGTTCATCTTTCTCCTGCTTCTCTTATTCTCAACCATCTTAAGTCCTCCACCAAACCCCCTTAGAGAAAATATCGGACCAAATTAATGGCAAATTGCCCAAATGAACCTGACTTTGTGCCAGGTCTCTCCTGATTGCATGTATCAAATCCAGGGAAATGTACCAAGTTCATGTAATTACCCCCAAGGTTCACCAAGAATATCCTATCACTGACAGGCAACTCTGACAAGAGGTGCTCTCAACTCACCCCACAAATAAAAAGAACACTGTCTCAGTTCTTCCCGTATGGGCAAACATAACCTGCAACTAAAAACAAAACAAAACTGTAATAACGACTAAACTCCCATCTGCTTATATGCTAACCAGATACAGCTGGGTTGCCTCAGTCGAGTACACACCAAACATCTTAGTATTCAAACCCAAAAGATCAAGACACAACTGAAAAACCCGCTGAAACTGGAACCTTGACAATTGCTCACCTAGAGCATGAACCAGAAATGGTCCCAACACTGGAATCCTGACATCCAGAATTCCTTTAACTGCCTTAGAGAGCAAATTGAAACACCATCTGAACCCAATAATTGCTACCCAATTGATCACTTTTGACCAACGCACAACAAATGTAATGTAATCCGCACCCAGAGTCGCATCCTCCAAAGCCAAACTGCTATCCCCCTTCTCCGAGGTATACCAACTCGCTTACCTTCACACTGATGTAGTCTTACATTCCCCGGATAACTACGAAAAAAGCATTTTCATGCAGCTCTGAGGAATGTGATGCCACTGGCAGCCGTAGCGGCTAAATGTTAGCTTACTGGTTGCCCGTAGCTTTCTATCCAGAGGCTGGGGAATGCGGCAGCCCATTTCCAGCGGCACACTCCAGCCATAGAGAATCTTAGTCTGCCTTAGTCTGTAGCTCTCAAAAATGCTAGCACAAAAGCCACATTCAACAACTTCACTTCAAAATGGGATGAGCAAACACCAGCTGTAACACACACCGATCCTTCCAAGACCAAATGTGTTACCAGCCTTCTCCCATCCTGCACAGCCGATAGCCTCTTATATCACCACAGATATATCCACCAAGCCAAACAACCTCAGAAAGAACGATATTCTCCTTTAACTTATTTTTCCACCAAACTGTTCGCCAACCCCTTCTCACTAGGGGCCAAGATATACGTAATTAGCTCCCCAACAATCCCAAGCGCCTCACTCAGCTTCTGTACAAAATTCAATTATTCCTTAGTCCGCTGCAAAAGCTACCCATGTACTCGAGGCAATGGAAACCCACACTAGGTCCTTTACAGGTCTTTATGTCCTATAGCGCTGGGGGGGGGGGGGGAGGGGGGGTATTGGTTTATATCAATGTCTATATTCCTGAACTGTCACAGTGAAAGGGCTAATGTTGTAGGTATATGAGGAAATGCTACTGATGAGCTACAGTACTCCGTACACCTAACGAAGGGTGGGTGTATCCTCCCCAAAACATTGTGTTTGATTCTGGATGTCCCCGCGCGGACGTTTTATAAAATACGGATCAATCCAAATTGTGGTAACATTGCCCTGTTGCAGCCGTTTTCTTTACTCCAAATTTCCAATGGTGTGCAACTGGAAGGTTGGCACGGGAAACCAGATGGACTACTACGTGAGCATCTGACACCCTGCGAGTGTGCTGGGTGAATTTTCTATATTTCTCTGCATACGTCTCCAAGACAACAATTTCAAAATCATACATAAGCCTGGACAGGAAAACAGCCCTGCTGACTATTTCTTGTCATCCTTTGCAGACTCAACAAGCTTCACGTTCTACTGCAGATCTACAGGTGAGATGTTGTGCCAAAAGCACTAACATTACAAGACATTTACTTAGCCGCACACCTTTTGTATTTGTTAACAAAACTGCTGAGGCCCAAATTCACAAAGCTCCATCAGGACTCATAACACGTCACGTTACCCAAAAAAGGAATGGACCTTATGTTCCCTGAGTTAACATGTTATCCTCAACGCTAATTATATGCAAAAACAACATCCAAACTACATCTTATTAGCATAGGCTTATGGCCACGTTATTGTAGCACGTTGCTTTATCTACCAATAACGTGACGTTGCGTATATCTTAGCGTTACTCTGATCCAGATCCTAAATAGGTCTTTAGCTCGAGTCGAGAAAGAGAGGAGAGGGAAATACAGACAGGAAATAACGCTGTGTTAGTTCAATCATACATCACTGTGGCGTTACACCAATCCAGACTTTGTAAAAACCCTATTTCAGGGTCTGGATAACGTTAAGTTTAGTTCGGACCTAACTAACATAACGTTCAATCCCCGTGTTAACCAGTCATGTGAAGAGAAAAGTACTCATTGGTGCTGGTGCTCCGGATGTGTACACAGGTAAAATCCAGTGAAATATGTGCCGCAAAACAATATAACAAACAATAAAATATATTACTGTGAAAGTAGCGATACTGTGATCACCTCTAAGTGCACTTCTGTTACTCAAGGTGTGTAAAACCTGTTAACTTGACATTATTGGTATTGTAAATAATTCATCTACACATGATTTATACATTTTTTGACTAAGGCTGCATTAGCGCTGAAAGTTGTGTTACATTTCCCCGTGTTAGCCTTAACTGACTTTAGTGGATATGAAATGTTATGATAATAAAATATACAAACCCCAACGGGGCTGCACTACAACCGAATCTTACAGAGGACACAGCTCAGTTAAATATTCAACAACACATCTAAAAAAACTCACAGAAAACCTCCTACACGTTCCACACCTGTCGGTGCTTTCTCAAGGTCCTTAACATTACGTTACTGACTTTTGAAGATCCAATGTTAGGTAATTTAACTTAACATCATGTGAAGCCTAACAGAGACTTGTGGATCTGGGACTCAGAACGTCTGGTTTCCGTACATGGACCAGCAAACTGAACGGATTGGTACGCAATGTCTTGCTTGCCAATCACAGCAGATGTAAAGCCAAATGCTCTTGCATGCTGTAGACACCCAATAAGAACAGTGAAGATACCACCTAGGCTCACATCGGCACAAGGGGGGAAAGTATCATTGCAAATATGGAGCAAAATTGATGCAAATTGCATTGTTTTCATCTTGTGCCTCGTTGCGTCACTGTATCAAGGTCTTTGCTGCACGTTTTACACCATTTGCGTCACCTTGCGATTTTTGGAGTTAGGGAGGAGTTACACGCCGCACAAATAATGAGATGTAGCAAACTCTACATCTCCCTCCGTTACTTTTGTATCTTGTATTTGTGTGAAAAACACCCGCCAGGTCTGAGGTGGTGTAAACCTTTCTGTTCAACAATTGGCGTGAAATGTAAGACAGACTTTCATATATTTGGTGCAAACGCGAGCAGAAACTGGACCAAAGCGTAAAAAAAAAAAAAAAAACATTCTATGTGCACTTTCTGGAAAGGTTATCCCAAGTGGGACAGCGTGAACCCCGCACTGCGTGCCAAACGGAGGAAGAGGGGAAGGAATCGCCTTCCAAAAATGAAAATAGCTGACGAGTGCTGGATCACTGGCAAACATATTCTTTATTCTGCAAGCTGCAACATACAAGTGAACAAGGGACCTAAGAAGAAGCTCTGACGCGTTTCGTGCATCCGTGCACTTTCTCTATTTGCACTGTCTTTATATTGATACGTCTCCCCGTTGTTTCTTGTTTTGTTACAGTAGTGAGGAAGTGAGGAGAAGGCCCGGCATGCTGGGGCAGTGAGGAGTAGGAACTGAGACAGGGTTTGCAGTGATATAACACTGCACTATTCAGGGCGGGATTTATAATTGTTATTCAAAATAAGGTAAGATTTGTTAGAGCATATCTCAGTCTCCGTTCCTAAATATTGACCACTACAGTTGTGTCCGTAGTTGTATGTCTCTCCAGTCTTCTCCCTAGTTGTGTCATTGTGTGTATCAGTGTGTCTGGGGGTCTATATGTGTTTGTCATGATGTCTGTGTATCAGTGTGTGTATCAGTGTATATGTGTGTGTATAAGTGTGTCTCTGTGTGTATCAGAGTCTGTATGTGTATTAGTGTGTCTGTGCGTGTGTATCAGTATGTCTGTGCGGGTTTCAGTGTCTGTCTGTGTATCAGTGTGTCTGTGTGTGTGTGTGTGTATCAGTGTGTCTGTGTGTGTGTATCAGTGTGTCTGTGTGTGTATCAGGGTGTGTGTGTGTATCAGTATGTCTGTGTATCTGGGTGTCTGTGTGTGTATATCAGTCTGTCTTTGTACAGTATCAGTGTAACTGTGCATCATTATGTCTGTGGGTTTCAGTGTCTGCGTCTGTATCAGTGCTTAATGTGTATGTATCAGTGAGCATCAGTGTGCTCATGTGTATATCAGTGTGCTCATGTGTATATCAGTGTGCTCATGTGTATATCAGTGTGCTCATGTGTATATCAGTGTGCTCATGTGTACAGTATATCAGTGTGCTCATGTGTATATCAGTGTGCTCATGTGTATATCAGTGTGCTCATGTGTATATCAGTGTGCTCATGTGTATATCAGTGTGCTCATGTGTAGTATATCAGTGTGCGTAGCATGTATTAGTGTATCGGAATCTGCCTCTCTAAGATACGCAGAGCATTATATATCTGTCAGTACAGAGCAGTGATTGCAAACATCTAAATGACATATTCTATAGAAGGCTTGGGGAGTGTTGGAGCAGCAGGTTTGTACATGGAATGTGCTCCTGGGGGGCTCCTTCATTTTCAAAAGGAAATGCCCTCCCTGTCACACCCCCTCCCCATAGACATGAGGTCAGAGGAAAGCTTCCTTTTGTTTATTAACCACTACACAGCCAGAGGGGCCAGCAACTCACTGCAGAGTAATATAATAACTTGCAGAGCCATATAATAACATGTGACGCTATGTAATAACATGTGAAGTGATATAATTACACACAGAGATGTAATCAAATTCAGCCATATATGCAGACATATAATATCACGCAGATAGATATAATAACACGCAGAGATATAATAACATGCAGAGAGATAATAACATGCAGAGATATAATAACATGCAGAATGATATAATAACATGCAGAGCGATATAATAACATGCAGATATATAATAACATGCAGAGATATAATAACATGCAGAGATATAATAACATACAGAGAGATATAATAACATGCAGAGAGATATAATAACATGCAGAGATATAATAACATGCAGAGCGATATAATAACATGCAGAGATATAATAACACGCAGAGATATAATAACAGGCAGAGATATAATAACAGGCAGAGATATAATAACATGCAGAGATATAATAACATGCAGGGATATAATAACATGCAGGGATATAATAACATGCAGAGATATAATAACATACAGAGATATAATAACATGCACAGATATAATAACATGCAGAATAATATAATAACACTCAGAGATATAACATGTAGAGATATAATAACATGCAGAGATATAATAACATGCAGAATGATATAATAACATGCAGAGATATAATAACATGCAGAATGATATAATAACATGCAGAATGATATATTAACATGCAGAATGATATATTAACATGCATAGATATAATAACATGCACAGATATAATAACATGCACAGATATAATAACATGCAGAATGATATAATAACACGCAGAGATATAACATGCAGAGATATAATAACATGCAGAATGATATAATAACACGCAGAGATATAACATGCAGAGATATAATAACACGCAGAAGGATATAATAACACGCAGAGATATAACATGCAGAGATATAATAACATGCAGAGATATAATAACATGCAGAATGATATAATAACATGCAGAATGATATAATAACACGCAGAGATATAATAACATGCAGAGATATAATAACATGCAGAATGATATAATAACATGCAGAATGATATAATAACATGCAGAGATATAATAACATGCAGAATGATATAATAACATGCAGAATGATATAATAACATGCAGAGATATAATAACATGCAGAGATATAATAACATGCAGAATGATATAATAACATGCAGAGATATAATAACATGCAGAGATATAACATGCAGAGATATAATAACACGCAGAGATATAATAACATGCAGAGAGATATAATAACACGCAGAATTATATAATAACATGCAGAGATATAATAACATGCAGAGATATAATAACATGCAGAGATATAATAACATGCAGAGATATAATAACACGCAGAGATAAAATAACACGCAGAGATATAATAACACGCAGAGATATAATAACACGCAGAGATATAATAACACGCAGAATGATATAATAACACGCAGAGATATAACATGCAGAGATATAATAAGATGCAGAGCCATAAAACATATGACATCTCTAATTGCATTGAACTGGCTACCACGTAATGCCTCTAAATCCGAGCTTCTCCTGATGGTCCCTAAAGCACAAACAGATCCTATGAGTAACGCCTTCAACGACCTAAAAATCAATAACTCCGCCATCCCAAGGAAAGAGAAGGTGAGAAGACGACGCTATTTTTGACAAAAAACATCATTGGTCAGCCTCATATTGCAGCTACTGTGAAAAACTGGTACTTCCAAATCCATTGGCTTAGGCAAATGAAAGCGTTTCTCTTGAAAACCAATCGACATATAGTAGCACTGGCCTTGGTCCTCTCCGGGCTAGATTTCGGAAACTCTCTGCTGAAGGGTCTCCGAAAACATAATATCAAAGCCCTGCAGTTGTCTTAAAACCGCAGCCCATCTTCCAGCAGGCAAGGCAAGGAGAGACCACACCTCACCAGTATTACAATATCTGCACTGGCTCTCTGTGGAGCAAAGGGTTCATCAAGGCTATCCATGGACTAACCCCCCCTAACCTTCAAAACTGCCTAATCTGTAATACCCCCAATCTGTCTTTCAGATCTGCCATCGCCCCTCAACTGATTGAGCCTCGGTTTAATGTCAATAAAGCTGCAGGGAGAGTTTTTTCAAGAACCCCCGCAAGACTGGAATAAGCTTTCTGCTGCTTTAAGAAATCAGGAAGCTTTACTTCCATTCAGAAAATAATTACAAACCTTCCTTCTTAAACAAAGCCTGGCAAACAGATCCTAATACCCCGGCAGCCAGCTTTCCTGCTGCCATTTGTGTTGCCCGCCCTTTGGCGGTCTTCCTCAGCTTTCCCCTATATGGGTTTCTTTCGGTAGGTCCTGATTGTAGGTCTGGGAAGGGTGTCCTCCCCAAGTTCCTACACACACTCTAGTACGGAGTTTCTTGGTGAATAACAGAGGGGTGTAATAACAGAGCGCTGCAGTAACAGAGGGATGTAATAACACAGACAGATGTGTCACTTATTTTAGGTACATACAATCAAACTTCTTTAAGAGCATTTAAAATAACACGGGAAACAGCGTGTTTTTCAGTAACCATGGAAACTGCGCAGAACCCTGACCGTGTAAATATGTGTTTTTCCTAGCAGCTGATCACATCGCTCTGATACGGAGACTATTCACTTTTAACCCTTTTGGGTGACCCATGACTTGCACGATGGCGATCGGAATGGAAGTGGAGTGGAATGTCCTCCCCTTCTGTTCACGTCCTGGGGGGCGGGAGAGGGGCTGCCTGCGAACATGCAATCGCTACACAGAGCCATCACGTGGTTAAGTGATAGAAGATTTGTGGCACTCGGGTGCCACTGGTCTTCCGGTACTCAAAACCAGTACATGGTGAAATGTGTACACCTCAGATCTCTATTCAAAGAACAGTGTACATCAATGTTATACAAAAGGGCATATATAAGTGTGTGTACATTGATAGATATTCAATGTAACACTCCTATGAACACACATAATTATATTGATGGACATGCTCTTAGGCCAATAGCTCTGAACCAAGGCCAATTGCTGTTAACCAAGGAAAGAACTGAGATCATAGGACACTGAGAAGGATGACATTGTGGAAAGAGGAGTGGAGAGAGATACAGTATAGGTTGAGGGAGCACATGAGCAGAGGAGAGAGGCCCACAAGGAAGCAGCGAGAGAGGACCTGTCCTGAGGAGCCCGACGAGTGAGACAGCGTGGCGGCAGAGCCTTCCTAGTCTGACAGGACAGCATCCAGGAGGTTACATCACCTGATGAAAGGGACCCCCCGTGGAAACTGGGGTTCCGAAGCTATGAGTAGACCAAGTGGTGACTCATCCAGGTGATCGCCCCTACAACACATCAATATCCTTGCAAAGTACACCGCAACCGCCATTCTTTGCAAAGTGCCAGCCTGTAAGTGTTAACACACATCTCTACGTGAGCTCCAAGGCTGTGCTGGCACCAACAGTGGCCCCATTAGTTAGTGCATGAACCACCAGGACTGAGTAAGAGACACTGTAAGACAACTGCGCTGCGGGGTACATTACTATTCTTTCTGTACGATTACCATAAGGATTGTTCATGGTCGTCCGATTCTGAGGGTCACTGTACTGTATGTAAGTTCAGTGTTCTCTACTTATAAAGTACGGTTATTTATAAGATACGTGTCCCACTGCGTTGGCTGACCCAGGCTGGTTTTTCGCTGGCTGAATATTCTATCTCGGGTACAAGGGAGGAGGACTCGGGCCCCTGCCATTGTATATACATATTAAGGCTACAGCCCCAGTCCTCACTGCTGCACCCCGGCCTGGCGGCGCGGTGGCACGTGCACAGACTACAGCCGCGATCGGCGGTCTGTAGGGGAGTGATGGGATGCACGGGGCGCGGCCATGATGAGGACGCTGCTATGGCGGGGCATATCTGCCCTTCCATTGGCTGCCCGCCGAGCATGTGACCGCATCGCGGCATGGGAAGACAAAGTTCTTGTCTTCCCAGCCAGCGTACGCGTCACAGCGCTTTGCGTTTCCACACACACGACCACTGGGGCCTGGCCCATAGAGGGCTGTGCTGTGGTGTGGCGCGCACGCTGCAGCTGCCACTGGGGACTTGGCCTAATACATATAGGGAGATAAAGAGGGGTTACATAAGTATATATAGGTGTGTGTGTGTGTGTGTGTGTGTGTGTGTGTGTGTGTGTGTGTGTGTGTGTGTGTGTGTGTGTGTGTGTATATATATATATATATTTGTTCTTCTCTGCCTGCGAGAGCTTACAATCTATTGTAGCCGCCTTAGGCACAGGGAGATAAAATCTCTTCCCCAAGATCACAAGGCTAGCTAACGCCATGATTCAGGGCCCCACCCTAGTATCTGCGTATTAATATATATAGGGGTTCAAACCGGGTTCATCCATTTCAAAAGCAGGTCACAGCTAGACATGAAAAAATGTATATTAAAGGTGTTCTTAATTGGGATGTACCCGGACTGTAAGGGGTCAGTCCCTCCTAGGACCAATGTGTACTAATGGCAGTGACATGTTTATGGGGTCAGTCCCTCCTAGGATCAAAGTGTAATAATGGCAGTGACATGTTTATGGGGTCGTTTTCTCCCCACCCCCATTTCGAGGCAGCATTAATTTCAGCTCCAAAGAGCCCCTGCTTCCGGAAATACTTACCTCCGTAGGTGCTGGCCGTTACTTTCTATTTCTTACATTTTCCACATTATCCGTTGCAGCTTCCTATTGGTCTGCGTGCCACGTGAGATTGAAACCTCCATTTTGTTTCCCCACCTAGTAGGTGGAACTGATCATTTAATATCTCTGGCTAAAGATTTCAAAGTCAACTTATCTCAAACCCGACCCCATTCTTATATTCCTATCAGGACAGTGATAGTATTACATAGTTACATAGTTACATAGTTACATAGTAGATGAGTTTGAAAAAAAACGTACGTCCATCAAGTTCAACCTGTGCTAAATTTAGACAACAGTTAATTTATCCTATATCTATACTTCCTTATTGATCCAGAGGAAGGCAAACAAAAAACCCAGAGTCATCTCATCCAATTATATCTCATAAGGGGAAAATACATTCCTTCCTGATTCCAAGAATTGACAATCGGACTATTCCCTGGATAAACAGCCTTTCCATGTTTACTTATTTGGTATATCCCTGTATACCTTTCCTTTCTAAAAAGATGTCCAACTTTTTTTTTAAATAAATCTATTGTATCTGCCATCACAGTCTCCATGGGTAATGAATTCCACATTTTAACTGCCCTTACTGTAAAGAACCCTTTCCTTGTCGCTGGTGAAATCTCCTTTCCTCTAACCTTAAGGGATGCCCCTGAGTCCTTGTTACTGCCCGTGGGATGAGTAGTTCTTTTGAAAGCTCCCTGTACTGTCCCGAATATATTTGTATATAGTTATCATATCCCCTCTTAGACGCCTCTTTTCTAATGTAAATAAATCCAATTTAGCTAGCCGCTCCTCATAAGTTAGATTGTCCATCCCCTTTATTAATTTGGTGGCTCGTCTCTGGACTCTCTCTAGTTCCATAATGTCTTTTCTAAGGAGTGGTGCCCAAAATTGTACTCCATATTCAAGGTGTGGTCTTACTAATGCTTTATAAAGGGGCATAATTATGTTTACTTCCCTTCCATCCATTGCCCGTTTAATGCAAGATAAGATCTTGTTTGCCTTTGCAGCTACTGCATGACTTTGGGCACTATTGCTAAGCGGCTATCTACAAGCACTCCTAAATCCTTCTCCATCCAGGATTCCCCCAATTTATCCCCATTTAATTTGTAAGTCGCCTGTTTATTCTTGCTTCCCAAATGCATAACCTTACATTTATCTGAATTAAACCTCATCTGCCATTTACCTGCCCAAGTTTCAAGTCTCTCCAAGTCCTTCCGGAGAGAAATTACATCCTGCTCTGATTCTACTACCTTACACAATTTAGTGTCATCAGCAAAGATGGAGACTTTGCTCTTGATGCCAACCTCAAGGTCATTAATAAACAAGTTAAAAAGCAGGGGTCCCAGAACCGATCCCTGAGGTACTCCACTCACGACCTTAGCCCAACCTGAAAAAGTTCCATTTATGACAACCCTCAGTTGTCTGTCCTTCAACCAGTTTTCAATCCAGGTGCATATATTTTTACTGAGTCCATTTTGCTTTTTTTTGTACACCAACCTCTTGTGTGGAACCATATCAAAAGCCTTTGTAAAATCTAAGTAGACCACATCAACTGCATTACCCTGGTCTAAATGCATACTTCCTCAAAGAAACAAATAAGGTTAGTTTGGCATGCTCTATCCTTCTTAAATCCATGCTGACTATTGCTAATAATTTTGTTTTCTATTAGGTATTCCTGAATATTATCCTGTATTAAACCTTCAAGTAGTTTCCTCACTATTGAAGTCAGGCTTACAGGTCTGTAATTCCCCGGTTGTGATCTTGCTCCTTTTTTAAATATAGGCACTACATCTGCTTTACGCCAATCTTGTGGTACTGAGCCTGTGGAAATGGAGTCATTGAATATTAAATGTAATGGTTTGGCTATTACTGAACTTAACTCCTTGAGAACTCTTGGATGTATACCATCGGGGCCAGGTGCCTTATTTACTTAAATTTTTTCAAGCTGCCTATGAACTTCTTCCTGAGTTAACCAATTAATTAATATGGAGGTTGTGGCTTCCTCCTGCGGCAGTACAATTGAATTTGATTCTTTCCTGGTAAACACAGAGGCAAAGAATGTGTTTAATACCTCTGCTTTTCCATTATCTCCAATAATCTGCCTACCCATCTCACACTGAAAGGGTCCTATATTTTATTTTCTCATTTTTTTGTTATTAAGGTACTTAATGAACTTTTTAGGGTTGATCTTACTTTCTATTGCAATCCATTTTTAATTATCCATTTTTGCTAATTTGATTGCCCTTTTGCAATTTCTGTTACATTCCTTATAATTCTGATACAATGCCTCTGTCCCTTCTGACGTTAAGAATCTAAACGCCTTCCTCTTCTTGTCCATTTCCTCCCCAACCTATTTATTTAGCCACATTGGTTTTGACTTACAGTATGTCTTTTATACTTATTACACTGATAAGTGTGCTTTTTTAACAATCTTTTAAAGACTGCCCATTTATCTTCTACATTTTCCCCCGCAAAAGCATCATCCCAATGTATTACTTATAGATTAGATCTCAGTTTATTAAAATCTGCCTTTCTATAATTTAAGGTCTTTGTTGAACCCAAGTAATCTGTTTTTTGATCATTTATTTCAAATGAGACCATGTTATGATCACTGTTAACCCAAATATTCCAGGACTTGAATATTTACTATTACTTCTACATATTTTGATATTTTCATATTTTGATACATGTTTGATATTACCAAACCCAGTATTGGTTGGTTGCTCAATAATTTGGGTCATATAATTGTCTTTAAGCACCCCTAAAAACCTTTTTCCTTTTGTTGCTCGATCCTTCCGAAAAAGGGAATAACCCTCTAAAATAACTGCCCAGTCATGAGTTTCATCCCACCATGTTTCAGTAATGCCTATGATATCATATTGCTCCCTTGCAGCTATTAATTCAAGCTCCCCCATTTTATATGTCTGGCTTCTTGCATTAGCAAGCATACATTTCAGGTTTTTTTCAGCCTGTACAATTATCTGCTCCTTCCTTTCTGCGTCCACTTGGTTTAGTCTTTAGAAGTTTTCTAGTATTATCTGTATTTACTATGGGTGTCTCACTGCTTGTCAAACTCGCAGTTGCCCCCATTCTACCTCCATGACCCCTTGTTTCCTCATCTATTCTATTTAGTACGTTATCTGTTTAATTCTCCTCCCCCCTCCATCCTAGTTTAAAATCTCCTCCAACCTTTTTAGCATTCTAGTATTGTGACATTTTTGTGTTAGGGGACTACTCAGAGTTAATGATATATCTGTGCCATGTGTCACTGTCATTTAAAGGGTCAGTCCTATGTAGGAGCATGGTGACCTACGTGTTTAATGGGTTAAAGGGTCAATCCCATGTAGGAGCAAAGTGACCTAATGACAGCGACATGTTTAATAGGTAAAGAGTCTGTCCCTTGTAGGAGAAAAGTGACCCGACAGTGACATATTTAATGGGTAAATCGTCAGTCCCATGTAGGAGCAAAGTGACCTAATGATAGTGATGTGTTTAATGGATAATGGTTCAGAAAAGTGATATACTGTTATATACACTGATAATATTATAATCCTAAGACTCCTAGTTAAATGAGATCCCACCATTACAGCTGTGATACTGTGTACTTCTATGGCAGTGATTCCCAACCAGGGCTCCGTGAAGCAGTCTCAGGGGTTCCTCCTACGGACCACAGACCCCCCATCCCCCTGGGGGTGGGGTTTTTTGTAGGGTGGATTGAGTGAGAGTGGGGTAATTGACGGAAGGTAGGGGCGAGTGAGAGAAGAGAGGGGGACGGGAGTGAGTGAGGAAAAGAGGGAGTAAGAGTGAGACTCAAGGGATAAATACATGCAAGGTGGGAGGGGGGGGAGAGTTAGTGAGACCGATCGGAGAGAAATACATGGGTAGACACGTCACTTCCGGTATTGCAGCCGACACGTCACTTCCGGTATTGCAGCCGATTTGAAGATGACGTCACGGGATTCCCAGAGGTCTCTCTCCCTCTCGATTGTCTAAATTGTCATTTAGAACGGCGAAACGCGTAGAGCGTGACCCTACAATCGAGAGGGAGAGAGACTGCTGGGAATCCCGTGACGTCATCTTCAAATCGGCTGCAATACCGGAAGTGACGTGTCGGCTCCAGGCAGTGATGCACCATGGCGGCTTGAAGCAGCAAAGACGGTGTGATGTGATGTTTTGATCACCAACGTTCTATGCTGTTATCCCATTGGGATCCTGTAAAGCCTCCACTTTTATTGTTTTTGGATAAATTGTGTGATTTTACCTTGGCTCCGTGTGTTTCTCTTTCTTTAGAGATTACACCTCCTCCATATAGCCTCCATCTGTGGCCCTCTAGTCTGTTATTTTTCAGCTATAGAGGTGCTCTTTTGGGAGCTCCATTTGTTTCATATTGCTACAGTGTTGCACTATGTATTTTATTTCTTTTTAAGGTACCAACGCTCCCCTGGTTCTTCTTTGTCCTTGTTCGTGTGGACCTTGAAACAGTCCTTCTAAGGGTTTGAGTGTTTATCTGTTCCTTTTTATTTGCATGTGATTTCATTTTGCATTTTATTTTTTCTTCTGGTCTTTTGTTTACACATTATTAGTATTCACTTGCACTATGTTTAGTTGAAAATATATTGAGCGCCATCTAGTTTGTTTATTGTATCTACATCATTTGTCGAGAGCTGAAGGTTCTGTGTCTCCCCGAGTCACATCATCTCCCCGTGCCCCGTCTACCTGCGTCATGTCTCCCCGCGTCCCGTCTCCCTGCTCCCCGTCACCCCGCGTCACGTCTCCCCATATCCCGTCTCCCCACACCCAGTCTCTACGCGCCCCGTCTCCCTGCTCCCTGCGTCCCGTCTCCCTGCGTCCCGTCTCCCTGCTCCCCGTCACCCCGCGTCACGTACCCCATATCCCGTCTCCCCATATCCCGTCTCCCCACACCCAGTCTCTCCGCGACCCGTCTCCCTGCTCCCCGCGTCACGTCTCCCCGTGTCACATCTACCCGCTTCCCATCCCCCTGCGCCCCATCTCCCCGCGTCACGTCACCCCACATCACGTCACTCCGCGCCCTGTCTCCCTGCTCCCTTGCACCATTTCCCCGCGCCCCATCTCCCAATTACACTGCAACTTTCCATTGGCTACCTGAGCAAACTCTGACCCCGTGGCCATTTTGTGTCCTTTACTTGGCAATCGGTAACAGGGGGGTCTCCAGTGCTTGGAGGACCCTCTGATTCAGGTAAACTTTAAAAAAAAGACTAGACTTTGTTTCAGAACTTGCAGATGGCTCAGGATGTGATCATGTTAATATAATAATAATAATAATAATAATAATAATAATAACATAAAAGCTATATAGAATAATGTAAAATGATTGTAACATTATTAGAAGAAAAAAAAATATATATATATATACGTACACACACACACACACACACTCAGAAGGTCCACACAAACATACACACACACACACACACACACACACACAATCCCCAGAATCCCTTGCTGCAGTGGAAGTGCTGTGTGCTGGGTGATAATGGTGAAAGGCGGGGTTGCAGAACTGTCTAAGACATGCAGATGAGCATACAGTAATATTTCCATTTGCTATATGCTTTACGGTGGAGTTTTTTTTGTCACTTTTTTTAACTAATGTGTGGTGGATACATTACAAAGCCAGTATAACCAGCCTCACACTGAAGAGACCCAAAAGGTTGAAACAGCTGTCTGTGGGTAGGTTTACTGGCTCTGCAGCCTAACCCAAGCTGTGCTGATAAGCTGTGCAATGCAGCAAGCATAAGCTTATAGGGGTCCATGTCAAAATTGATTTGAAGCAAAAGGTGGCACTGTGTGCTCATTTGCATGTCATTTCCCAGAATCCCTTGCTGCAGTGGAAGCACTGTATGCTGGGCGATAATGGTGAAAGGCCCATTATCGCCCTCGACAAATCTAGTCGCCCGGTCGCAACGGGCGACAGGATTTTGCCAGCTGGCGATCCGTCATGGCCGCCCAAGCAGCGCATGCGGTTCTCTTTCAATTCCCCTGCTCGCGCTAGGAGAAAAACAAAAAAACCCTACCTGATTGGTCTGACGTGCGTTGGCACGCTGCCAGGACTTTTTTGGGGCGCGCAGCAAGGCTCTATATGAGCTTGCGCAGTGAAGCCCACCCTTCCTTTTCGATCCTGCTCTGAGCAAGTAAGTAGTGCCTCAATTGTGCCCCCCCCTTACCTCCAATGCCTTCCACTTACCTCCCATGCCCGCCCTTAGCTCTGATGCCCCCCCTTACTTCCCATGCCTCCCCCTTACCTGCCAAGCCCCCCCCCCTTACCTCCCATGACCCCCCCTTACTTCCCATGCCCCCCCCCTTACCTCCCATGCCCCCCCCCCTTACCTCCCATGCCTCCCCCCTTACCTCCCATGCCTCCCATGGCCCCCTCTTACCTCCCATGCCTCCCCCCTTACCTCCCATGCCTCCCATGGCCCCCTCTTACCTCCCATGCCCCCCCTCCCACCTTACCTCTCAGCAGAGAGCAGGAGGAGAGTGGAGGCCGGGTCTGGCTGCAGCTGCAGAGGGTGGGGGTGGGGTTAGCTGCAGAGGGTGGGGTTAGCTGCAGAGGGTGGGGGCGGGGTTAGCTGAAGGCAGGGTGGGGGAGGAGTCAGTGCCTGGCTGAAGGCAGGGTGGGGGAGGAGTCAGTGCCTGGCTGAAGGCAGGGTTGGGGAGGAGTCAGTGCCTGGCTGCAGGCAGGGTGGGGGAGGAGTCAGTGCCTGGCTGCAGGCAGGGTGGGGGAGGAGTCAGTGCCTGGCTGCAGGCAGGGTGGGGGAGGAGTCAGTGCCTGGCGAAAGACACACAGCATGGGGGGAGAGAGCGACACACAGAGGGTGGGGTTAGATGCAGAGGGTGGGTGCGTGGTTAGCTGCAGAGGGCAGGGGCGGTTTTAGCAGCAGAGGGTGGAGGCGTTGTTAGCTGCAGAGGGTGGGGACGGGGTCTGAGCTGCAGAGGGCAGGGGGGGTTAGCTGCAGAGGGTGGGGGGGTTAGCTGGAGAGGGTGGGGGCAGGGTCTGAGCTGCAGAGGGCAGGGGCGCGGTTAGCTGCAGAGGGTGGGGGCGGGGTTAGCTGCAGAGGGTGGGGGCGGGGTTAGCTGCAGAGGGTGGGGGCGGGGTTAGCTGCAGAGGGTGGGGGCGGGGTTAGCTGCAGAGGGTGGGGGCGGGGTTAGCTGCAGAGGGTGGGGGCGGGGTTAGCTGCAGAGGGTGGGGGCGGGGTTAGCTGCAGAGGGTGGGGGCGGGGTTAGCTGCAGAGGGTGGGGGCGGGGTTAGCTGCAGAGGGTGGGGGCGGGGTTAGCTGCAGAGGGTGGGGGCGGGGTTAGCTGCAGAGGGTGGGGGCGGGGTTAGCTGCAGAGGGGGGTGGCGGGGTTAGCTGCAGAGGGTGGGGGCGGGGTTAGCTGCAGAGGGTGGGGGCGGGGTTAGCTGCAGAGGGTGGGGACGGGGTTAGCTGCAGAGGGTGGGGGCGGGGTTAGCTGCAGAGGGTGGGGACGGTGTTAGCTGCAGAGGAGCCCCAGCAGTAAGACCCGGAACTCATTGAGAACTTCCAGTGTCTACTGCCAGGGCCAAGATGTCCGCCCCACCCCCGCTCCACAGTGACAGGTAGGGTCTAGAATGAGGAGAGAGTGACAGAGAATGGGAGAGAGAGAGACAGAGAATGGTGAGAGAGACAGACACACAGAATGGAGAGAGTGACAGACAGAATGGGGAGAGAGACACAGGCACACAGAATGGAGAGAGAGAGAGAGAGAGAGAGACACACACAGAATGGAGAGAGAGAGAGAGACACACAGAATGCAGAGAGAGAGAGAGAGACACACACACAGAATGGAGAGAGAGAGAGAGACACAGAGAATGGAGAGAGAGAGAGAGACACACACACACAGAATTGAGACAGTGACAGACAGAATGGGGAGAGAGACAGACACACAGAATGGGGAGGGAAAGAGCGAGACAGGCACAGAGAATGGGGAGAGAGAGACACAGAGAATGGGGAGAGAGAGACACAGAGAATGGGGAGAGAGAGAACACAGAGAATGGGGAGAGAGAGAACACAGAGAATGGGGTGAGAGACAGAGAATGGTGGGAGAGACACAGAGAATGGGGGGAGAGGGACACAGAGAATGGGGGGAGAGGGACACAGAGAATGGGGGGAGAGAGAGACAGAGAATGGGGTGAGGGACATAGACAATGGTGGGAGAGAGACAGAGAATGGGGGAGAGAGACAGAGAATGGGGGAGAGAAACAGAGAATGGGGAGAGAGGGACACAGGGAATGGGGGAGAGGGACACAGAGAATGGGGGGAGAGGGACACAGAGAATGGGGGGAGAGGGACACAGAGAATGGGGGGAGAGGGACACAGAGAATGGGGGAGAGGGACATAATGGGGGGAGAGAGAGACAGAGAATGGGGTGAGGGACATAGACAATGATGGGAGAGAGACAGAGAATGGGGGAGAGAGACACGGAGAATGGGGGAGAGAGACACGGAGAATGGGGGAGAGAGACACGGAGAATGGGGGGAGAGAGACACAGAATGGGGAGAGGGACAGAGAATGGGGAGAGGGACACAGAGAATGGGGAGAGGGACACAGAAAATGGGGAGAGGGACACAGAGAATGGGGAGAGAGAGACAGAATGGGGGGAGAGAGAGACATACAGAATGCGGAGGGAGACTGACACACAGAATGGGGAGACAGACACAGAATGGAGAGTGTGACAGACACAGAATGGGGAGAGAGAGACTGACACAGAATGGGGAGAGAGAGTGACTGACACAGAATGGGGAGAGAGTCACAAACACACATAAAGTGAGGTTAGAGACAGACACAGAGAATTGGGGGGCAGGGGGGACACAGACAGAATGGAGGAGAGAGAGACAGTATTGGATGAGCGGTGAGAGAATGGAGGGATGGGGGAGGGAAGTGGGGAGAGAGAATGGAGGAAAGTGGGGAGAGAGAATGAAGGAAATGGGGGGGAGAAAGAATGGGGGGAGATAGTGTGTGTGTGTGTGTGTGTGTGTAGGGGGGGGCAGAGAGACAGAAAGGGGAGGGGCGCAATTGGTGATGTCATTTGTATTACTGTTGGAACTACGATCATTCACCCAGTAGCCCAAGCACGCTGCCTAGGGGTCACACTCGACTCCTCTCTCACATTCGCCCCTCACATTCAAAACATTTCTAAAACTTGTCGCTTTTTCCTCCGCAATATAACAAAGATACGCCCTTTCCTCTGTTGCTCGACTGCTAAAACTCTGACTCAGGCCCTCATTCTCTCCCGTCTTGATTACTGTAACCTCCTGCTGTCCGGCCTTCCTGCCTCTCACCTGTCTCCCCCTACAATCTATCCTAAATGCTGCGGCCAGAATCACTCTACTCTTTCCTAAATCTGTCTCAGCGTGTCCCCTGCTGAAATCCCTCTCCTGGCTTCCAATCAAATCCCGCATCTCACACTCCATTCTTCTCACTTTTAAAGCTTTACACTCTTCTGCCCCTCCTTACATCTCAGCCCTAATTTCTCGTTATGCACCATCCCGACTCTTGCGTTCTGCTCAAGGATGTCTTCGTTCTACCCCCTTTTTATCTAAAGCCCTCTCCCGCCTTAAACCTTTTTCACTGACTGCCCCACACCTCTGGAATGCCCTTCCCCTCAGTACCCGACTAGCACCCTCTCTATCCACCTTTAAGACCCAACTTAAGACACACTTGCTTAAAGAAGCATATGAATAGCACTGTGGATATTCTGAACACATGATACACAATGCTTGGCCCCCTGCAGACGCACTTACCAGAACTCCCTCCTACTGTCTCTGTACGTTCTCCCTACCTACCAATTAGATTGTAAGCTCCTCGGGGCAGGGACTCCTCTTCCTTAATGTTATGTTTATGTCTAAAGCACTTATTCCCATGATCTGTTATTTATATTATCTGTTATTTGTTCGATTATCACATGTATTACTACTGTGAAGCGCTATGTACATTAATGGCGCTATATAAATAAAGACATACAATACAATACAAAAATTTTTTTTTATGTGTCCCAGTTTTAAGTTTTGTAAATCTCCTTAGCTTTAAAACAATTTCTAACCTGCTTTGTTCCAGATCTGACTAGAAAGCTCCAAACTGGAGACCTCGGAATCCCCCCTAACTCAGAAGACAGGTAGGGAACGCCTGCACTCTGTATTTGCTGACAGTAACACTTTAATCTTCTCTGGGGATTGTTAACAATCACTTATATTCGCAAACCTGTCTGTATTTTGTCAATGTGAATAAGCACAGTAGTTTCCCATTAATCAAGAATCATCTCCCACATACACCAACCACACCTCCCTGATTCTAAGGCCTCAGCCAAGGTGGCGCTGAGCGGGCGGGCGTGCTCACGCTGGGCGCGATGATACACATTGCGGCAGTGTGTGTGGCCAGCGTGAGCAAGCGCCTGCACCCGCTCCGCGCTTAGAGCAAGCAAATTTGATTTTGCTGCTCGCAAGCGCGTCACGTGAGCAGTTTGCCCAATGAGGGCGAACCAGCTCCGTGACGTCGTGGCAACGCCCCCAGGCGAGCGCGCGCCTAGCCGCCCCCACGAATTGCCCGGCTGAGCAGGGCGCAGCACACCCGTTCCCTACCTGGCCGCAGCCTAAGGCTGAGCGCACTGTGCGCTTGGCGCGTTCAATGTAATGAAAGCAAATGAGGACGTCCATGCACGCGCAACGCTCAGCGCTTGGAGAGACAAAAATGAGTTCTTACAAGGAATTTATTCCATTTCTTTTTTTAAAAGTGGGGCTGCGGGCGGGGCTAGCTGGCGAGTAGATTTTTGTGTTCGGTGAGTAGATTTTTGTGTGATTTGACAAGCCCTGTATATATACTGTACACACACACACACACACACACGCAGTATATTGTCAAACAAATATATACTCACACAGAGACACATACACACACAGAAATGTGTGTGTGTATATATATACATATATATATATTTATACACACGTCTATATACACCCACAAAAATACACACACACACACACACACATATATATATATATATATACATATATATATATATATATATATATATATATATATATATATATACACACACACACACACACATACGCATGTATAGCATACAGAATTATGTATTAGAAGAACATGATTCTGTATATAATAAGGTTTTATGTAACCCCTGGGCAGCCAGCCCCAGCACTGAAGGAAATAATTGAGATGTCTTCTTACCTTTGCCACGTGACAGACCCAGCAGAGACCTATCCATCCCGGGGACCCCTTTATCAATTCAAACACCGTCCCCAAATCTATTCCACAGGAGGCAAGACGATCCCCCCCTCCCAGCTTCCAGTCCAACGATAATCCTTCCAACTGCTTCTGCCGTCCAAACAAGGAGCCAGGTCTCCGAAAAGGAGGGTCCTTCCCATCAAAGCAGCTGTTTAAACGAAAAGTCCCACTTTGCCCCAGCTTAGTGTATTTATGTGTGTGTGTATATATATATATATATATATATATATATATATATATATATATATATATATATATATATGTGTGTAGACAACTCCCTATAGCACACTGCTACAGTACACTACAGCACGCACCTAAGTATTTTGGCTGTACTGTATCCTGTTTTATTACGTCCTGTTAATGGTCACACTCACTATACTATGAGTGGTCCTAATGTCCTGGAGATAGCAAAAGTCTCTTCTCCGCGTGTACTTTGTGTGTCCCAAATGATACCCCTTTGTGTGTCCCAAATGATACCCCTTTGTGTGTCCCAAATGATACCCCTTTGTGTTACGTCTGCAGGAATATTTGAGTCCCGCAACACAGAGAAAGCAGGAGGGGGGGGGGGGGCGGGGAGAGGAAGAGAGCAGGAACTTGCTGTGGTGCTAAGCATTTCTCCCCAACTATTGTTTCTCCCTCCCTACGTTTCCTTCCTCAGCATCACGTAGCGTTTTCCTGGAGAATGGAGATCCGCCTCGCTGCCCTCGCTGTGCAAATGGTTAAAACATGACCCCCTTGTGCAGGCAGAAACAGGCTCAGACAGACCTCGATTTATATGTAATGTAGGGTGATCAATATAATATATCAGTGTGTGTGTGTGTGTGTGTGTGTGTGTGTGTGTGTGTGTGTGTGTGTGTGTGTGTGTGTGTGTGTGTGTGTGTGTGTGTGTGTGTGTGTGTGTGTGTGTGTCAACTAATAAAGGAGACAGCATACAGCAAGGGGTAGTCCAAAAAAAGATGTATTTTTTTGGACTACCCCTTGCTGTATGCTGTCTCCTTTATTAGTTCACGGACTGGTAACTATGCTGTTTATCTCTATGGGACTAGCATCTGCCTATGCTTTGTATTAGTGTGCTGACTGGCTCTATCTATTTTATATATATATATATATATATATATATATATATATATATATATAATCTCTCTTCTAGATTGTAAGCTCTCAGGGGCCGGCCCCTCATTAACTTATTTGGTATGTCATTCTGTTTAAGTAACGTACATAACTCTGTACCCACATTGTACCGCACTGCGGCTCTTTACAAATAAACGCTAATGATTATATATATATATATATATATATATATATACCAATGAAGTCTTTGCCTACCTCTTGTAAGCAACGGTTATTAAACAACTTCTCACTGAAGACAACACACACTTTCAAAGCTGCTACAACACATCACAGTGCCTCATTACAGCTCGTTAATGGCACCTCGTTAATTAATTGCCTCATTTACGTGGATGTGATAATCCGTTTCTAATTCCTCCGGGACGTTTTTATCTGGGTGAAAGGGAAGGCCTCTTATGAACCCATTCACTGGATTGGGACTAATTTGGGCGATGAGGTGACTGGACGCGGTGTCACCCACTTTAAACTTCATCATTCGGAAAGTCCCTTCTGTTGGGGTCACTGTGTCACCCTGTGGGGGGAGGGGCAGACTCCATGTCCCATACCTCCCCTCTGTTTGTGTCTCAGTGTCACCCTGCGGGGGGCGGGACAGACGCCATGTCCCATATCTCCCTTCAGTCTGAGTCACTGTGTCACCCTGCAGGAGGAGGGACAGACTTCATGTCACATAACTCCTTCATGTTTGTGTCACCCTGCGGGGGGGGGACTGACTCCATGTCACATAGCTCCCCTGTCTGTGTCACTGTGTCACCCTGGGGGGGAGGGACAGACTCCATGTCACATAGCTGCCCTCTGTCTGTGTCACTGTTTCACCCTGGGGGGGAGGGACATACTCCATGTCACATAGCTGCCCTCTGTCTGTGTCACTATGTCACCCTGCGGGGGGTGGGGGGTTCAGAATACATTATATTCCGCTCTCTCTATGCTACAATCTGATGCATTGCATCTCTCTCACTGTGTCTGATCCTCGCTCAGCATCCTCCCACGCCATAATCGAATCCGTATCCTAGCAACTAACGCGGGAAAAACTTTATTCAGCTGCCAGTAAACAAGCAGAGCAAGTTTTAAGGGGCCAGCAGCAGTTGACTCACTGTGATTAGGTCACTTTGCTCCTACATGGGACTGACCCTTTAGCCCATTAAACATGTATCCGTCATTAGGTCCTTAGCTTCTACATGGGCCTGAACCTCTAAAATATACACCACTACCTACTAGAAACCTGCAAACATGAGAAAAGTCTTATATACCGGTATTATAAATCCTGTTCCAGCTTCCCCTCTCTCCAATCAAATCCATCCTCCTGATATACTGTATGTAGCTGTTCAAAACACAGTGTATTATCTTTGTGCAGTAACAGGGGTCATTAAACACTTAGCAAATGTCACATATGACAGCTGTCACGCACTCTTATCCCAACAAGAGTGTCCTGCTAGAAATAGACGGTGACACAGGTGGCTTTTTAGCCATTTGACGAACTACAGACTGTATTTAACACTTTTGCTGCCATAGGGGCCTGCAACCCATTGCAAAGCAATATAATAACACGCAGAGAGATATATAATAAAACACAGAAAAATATAACAACACACAGAGAGATATAATAACACGCAGAGATATAATAACACGCAAAAAAATATAATAACACGCAGAAAAATATAATAACACACAGAAAAATATAATAACGTGCAGAGATATAATAACGTGCAGAGTAATAAAATAACACGTAGAGAGATATATGTAGTAACATTCAGAGAGATAACATGTAAAGTGATATAATAATATGCAGGAAGATATAAAAACACACAGAACATGCATAGCAATATAATAACATGCAGAGCGATGTAATAACATGCAGAGAGATATAATAACATGCAGGGATAAAATAACATGCAGAGATATATAATAGCATGAATAGAGTTATAATAACACACAGAGTGATATAACGTAATAACATTCAATGCGATATAATAACATGCAGAGCAGTATAATAACACGTGGATTCATATAATAACACGCAGAGACTTATAATAACATGCAGAGTGATATAATAACATGCAGAAATATTAACATGCAGTGATATAATAGCATGCACAGTGATATAATAACATGCAGAGCAATCAAATAACATGCAGAGCGATATAATAACATGTAGAGCAATATACTAATACACAGAGAGATGTTAAAAAAGCAGAATATATAATAACATGCAGAGAGATATAATAACACGCAGGGAAATATAAAACCATGCAGAGATATAATAACATGCAGAGGTATAATAACACAGAGAGATATAACATGCAGAGATATATAATAACACGCAGAGATATATAACAACATGCAAAGTGATATAATAACATGCAGAGTGATATAATAACACGCAGAGATATATAATAACATGCAAAGTGATATAATAACATGCAGAGAGATATAATAACACGCAGAGAAATATAATAACACGCAGAGAAATATAATAACATGCAGAGATATATAATAACATGCAGAGATATAATAACATGCAGAGATATAATAACACACAGGGCAATATAATAACATGCATATAATAATGTGCAGAGTGATATAATAACACACAGGGCAATATAATAACATGCATATAATAACGTGCAGAGTGATATAATAACACGCAAAGAAATATAATAACACGCAAAGAAATATAATAACACGCAGAGAGATATAATAACACGCAGAGATATAATAACACGCAGAGCGATATAATAACAGAGATATAATAACACGCAGAATGATATAATAACACAGGGCAATATAATAACATGCATATAATAACGTGCAGAGTGATATAATAACAAGCAAAGAAATATAATAATACGCAAAGAAATATAATAACACGCAGAGATATTGGAGAGAGAGAGGATATCATGGGAAGAGGAGGCAGCAGTTGAGGAGAGCTGGGGCCTGGCAGCGGCAACCAGAGGCCCAGCAGCTGGGTCGGGCCTCTGGTTGCTCCCGTTGCCGTGTCCCGGCTCTTCCCAGCTGCTGCCTCTTCCCATGCCGGGCCTCTCTCTCCTGCCAGTGCGCCGGAAGCTATGTGCATCCGGACGGCAGGCTCATCTTCTGGCGTGAGAGAGAGGCCCAGTATGCAAAGAGGCAGCAGCTGGGGAGAGCCGGGGCCCAGTGGCAAAAGCAACCAGAGGCCTGTCAGCGGGATGCAGAAGTTGGACCAGCAAGGTTGCCGGTATCTCCCTGCATTGTTTAAATCTCCCACGTCACGTGATCGGGGCATTTAAACATTACGGAGAGGTCCGCGACTTTGTCTCCATTTTTACCGTTCTCGCAACTTTATAAACAAAATAAGGAAACGTACTATTCCACTTCATGCCTTATTTAGGGTCGAAGAAACATTGATGAATCCCTACTTATTCCTACGCTATTAACGCACCCTAAAAAAAATTGGGGACTTCGAGAATATCTCCACTTTATCGAAATGTGATGAATCCGGCCCAGAGATCACACTCTCTGTAGACCTTTAACCACTTGTTGGTGACTGCAGGGGTGCAAATACTGCACCGACACACTTTATTCGAGCAAATACCCGGTATGTACCTGGCAGATACCTGGAATGCGCCGCTCCTCACCTCTGACAAGCCCCGTTGCATTTGCCTTCCCAGCCTGGGTTCATGCCTGGCTGACGGGCGGCTGATCTGTTAAATGATAATGATTAGGATTTAATAGGCTGCAATGCTTCGCGTGTCTACCAGATGGCATAAATTCATGAATTGTAATGCAGTATATATATATATGTACTGTGCAGTATTGCAGCCAGCGGGAATAAAATGCTTCAATCCCTGCCGGAAAATAACTCAATGCACTCGGGCAGAAAACAGTCACAAACCTCAATACACCCGGGTATACCCGAATTCGTGGGACTAGCCGAGCTCGAATAAAGTGTGTCGCCAGTGTACTTTTTACGTCGCACCCCCCCTGCCCTCTTACCTGCTCTCCAGCATCCTCCTCCTCATCTCTGCGATGTCATCATGGCAACGCATCGCCATGTGACGTTGCGGCATCAATTGTCATGGCGGCGTTGCCATCAGAAGATGCAGGAGGAGGAGCCGAAGAGAAGGCAAGAGGCAGTTACAGAGGGCCGGCACTATCCCTCGGCAATCAGTTTAAAAGCTGTGGGGAAGAGCGCGGGGCCTCTGTAAGCGCTGGGCTCGGTTCGACACGCACCCGTAGAAAATGTTACACCCCGTAGTTTGCGCACCCCTGGGTTAATGGTTGGCCTCTGCATCAGGCTACTTCTTCTCCCAGAATCCTCTGGTTGTCTCACTCTGGATCTTTATTGACTTCTCTCTGCCAAGTGACGGCGGTGACATCACCTGCCTGGAATGGAAGCTTCAGCTGACTCTATTCGCCATGTTGTTCTATCCCATCAGCAGGGATTTTCAAAAGGAACTTTATCCCACTTAGAAAGGGATTTAGGAGGGGATTGGAGGAAGGTATATTATGTGTATTGTATAAGGTACGGCATCTTTTAGACACTATTTAGGCCCTTTTGCTGGCTTTGTGTGGGCGTGAAGGGATCAGTCTGTAATCTGTAATGTTTTAGGTCAACCCCGTAATCCATTACTGAAGATTACACAGAGCTGGGGACTTCCACAGTGCAGTTAGGTCCTGATAAAATAGGCTACGTCATTTCCCCCACAATGGGGAGTAGAGCTGATCTATGCTAAAGTGCCGAAAAGGGGCTTCATAGCATATGAAATAGTGGTCTGAGATTTACCAACACGTTCAGTGCCAGTGATTTAAGGGTTAAGTCGCTCTTTGGAGACATTCATTATTACGAGTAAACATGGCAAGAGTGGTGAACAAATGTCATTAGGTCACTTTGCTCCTAAGTGGGACTGACCCTTTAACCTATTAAACATGTCACTGTCACTAGTCACTTTGCTTCTATATGGGACTGACCGTTAAAATCCCGATATGAGTCCCTATAAAAAAAGATGTGTTTTTAGGTTTTAATCAAATTGGAAAAATGTTCTTCTACTTTGGCACTGGAATTGCGGGTCCATTTGTGAATGATGAGGAGACAGACAGATGTTTTACGCTTGAGAGCTCCAAGCATCTGGATGGCAGCTGGAGTAGGGGTCACAGCCTGGAAAAATATAGCATTTGCCGTCCAAGCGGCTTCATATTAAGAAGTTCCCAACCACACAGGGAGGGAAGGGATTGTGGCCAATGTTTTCAAAGCATTCTTCCACCATAAGACACCTTGCGACGCTGGAAAGCACCTTACAGACTTGATTTGAGGAAGCAGTAAGGTGGCTGATGGTAGCAGACTGCTTAGTAAATATGTCTTTTTATCCTATATACTCGGGTGCGCAAACTTTTCCCCATGCACACCCGTGCCTGCTCTCCTCTGTGGCTCACGCCCCCGCCCCCCCCCCCCCTTGCTCGACCCCAGTGTCAAACAACGCACGAGGTCATGTGACATCACGTTGCCATGGTAACGTGATGGCAAGTGTCTCCACTGCGTCATGTGACGCCAGGTTACCATGACGACGTGTCACTAGACGGTGTTATAGGGGCCTCGTGCGGTCACACGGCATTTAATTTAAATGCCTTGGGGAAGAGCGCAGTACCTTTGTAACTGTTTCGCTCCCCCCCCCAGAAAATCTTGTGCACCCCCAGTTTGCGCACACCTGCTATAATTAACCGAACGCTCAAGTGCCGAAGCAAACAGTGAAAGTGAATCAGATCAACATACCTTCTCCTACTGCTCCATATAACCCCTCCCTATAGCTCCTCCTATTGCTCCATATAACCCCTCCCTATAGCTCCTCCTATTATCCCATATACCTCCTCACTATAACTCCTACTATTGCGCCATACAGTATAACCCCTCCCTATTACTCCATGTATATATGGGACTGAACCCATTAAACATACAGATCATTTTCTACTTGGTATAAACAAACCTGTCAACTGTTATTAATTTTCTGTGCGCACCACCCATTTGGGATCAGTCTCGCTGATTTTTACCACCAGCGTCACAGAAACTTTATTGTATCTTTACTGATAAAAAATCAGTACTTTTGAATTAAAATGTATTAATATTAATAATATTTTTAAGTCCAAAACCGCTAAATCCCTCTGATTTAAATCCTACGAGTCTGTCATCTCTTTATTAATGTTTCAGCGCCAGGAATATGAGCAAAGGATTCTGGGTATTGTCAAGACCATAGTTGTAGCTTGGTTGTTGACGTCTAAAAATGGCCCCAGGAGATATTATTATTAATATGTATAAAGACTTAGGAATGCAGGGAACCCCGTTAAAAATTAAATATACACTTCTAACGTGCGGCCGGAGGGGTATATAGCGCAATTATAGAAAAGTTTAAGCAAATTAAGAATTAAAAAAATATATATGTATTAAAAAGTGTTAAATTATGGAGGAGACTCCAGGGGAGATTTATTTGGGTTGGAGTTAATGGACAAAACAATGGAAACCAGTCTACATGGCTGGACAACAAATACGCGGTGCATGGGTTGGGGTGGCATGGGTTGGGGTGGCATGGGTTGGGGTGGCATGGGTTGGGGTGGCATGAGTTCCCAGCCACAGATACTTTCACATATCTGTGTCCCTGTACATAAACTAATTTATAATTATTTTAATATTACGGAACCTGGGTTTACTCACCTGTAATTCACTAATAAATATAGAATTGTTCACATTTAAAGGTCAGTGCCACAGTATACATACCGACGTGCTGATACACAAACACACTGATACACGCAAATTGACTCACACAAACACACTGCTACGCATAGACGCTCCGATACACTCACAGGCACACACTAATATACACAGACATAGGCGCTGTTACACACCCAGACACACTTACACGGTGATACAGACACAGTGAACACACACATACAGTACATTAACACAATGATACTCACATATTAACACACTGATGCAGACACATTGATACCCATAGACAGACATTGTTATACATACAGACAACCTGGTATCACCCCCAGCAACCCCCACTCCCACCCCAACCTCCATCAACCTTCCATTCGACCTCTGGAATGTCAGATCCATCTGCAATAAGACCACCTTCACCCTCAATCACTTCCTAAATAACAATCTCGCATTCCTTGCAATCACCAAAACATGGATCAACACCAAAAACACTGCCACCCCGCTGCCCTCACATCTACGCAATCCTACAGGTAGTTCACCCATAGCCCATGTCACACAGGCACTGGAGGAGTTGGCCTTTCTTGTCTCCTCATCCTGGGCATCTGCCCCAACCGTCCTTCCTTCCCCTCCCTCCCTCCCCTTTTCCTCCTTTGAATGCCATGCCTGCTATATCTCTTTCACCCTACCCATCACCAGCATCGTATTTATCATCCCCCTGGCTCACCCACACTGTTTTTCAATAAGTCAACTGCTTCCTCTCTTCACTATCACCCTCCCCCAACCCCCTCATCATCCTTGGTGACTAAGTTTCATCTCGAAAATCCCATCTCTGCCTTGGTCTTCATCCCCCTCGTCTCCACCTTTGAGCTCTCTCTCACTGAATCTGCTCCTACATACATAGAGGCACTTTCGACCTTGTCCTCATGGAAAGATGACATGCCGAGTCCCCCTCCGCACTCCTTGTCCCCCCTGCTGATCACCTTATCCTCTTCACCATCCTTTGCATCACCCTCCCTGCTCCTCCTCCCTCTTCACCCCCACCCAATCCCATCCTTTGCAGAAACCTCAAATTCATTGACCCATCCTCCCTTACCTCCTCCTATTCATCACTCCTTCACCTACTCACATAATTTACCTCTCTCCCACTGAACTCTGCCCTATCGACCGTCAACTTTGCATTAACCTCCTCCCTTGACTCAATCGCACCACTACACCCTGAGTGTCCCACCACAAAGCCACCTCAACCCTTACTCATCTGCCAACTCAAAACACTCAGTTTCTCTATTCACACAGCCTAGAGATCATGGAAATCTTTCCGTTCCACATCCTCACTCGCCACCTTCCAATCCCTCCACCATCAAGACACCACTCTCAAATCGCAAAAACAAATATACTATAACACCCTTATCACCTCATCTATACCAACTGTTCTCCACTCTGCTATGACCCTCCCCATCTCTCTCACC
The DNA here is from genome assembly GCF_040206685.1 of Ascaphus truei. Lineage (NCBI taxonomy): Eukaryota > Metazoa > Chordata > Amphibia > Anura > Ascaphidae > Ascaphus > Ascaphus truei. Next base: position 31,792,862 of record NC_134498.1, read on the forward strand.
TAAGCCCCCTCCCAGCTACGGACCTTGCCTCCTACTTCTCACAAAATATGAACATCTGTGTTTCCTTCCCCACTGCGGCCCCTTATCCTCCTCCATCCATCACCCTTACCAACTCCTTCCCGTCTTTCTGCCCAACCTCTGACGATCTCCTTTCAATCGTCAAACGGTCCCATCCAACCACATCCCCTTCTGATCCCATTCCACACTCCCTCCTCTCACTCCTCCTCCCCTATCTCTTCTTCTTCAACCTATCCCTATTCAGCGGACAGTACCTAGACTCTTCAACACTACTGTGGTCATCCCTCTCCTGAAAAAACCCTCACTTGGCCCTGCCGTCCCCACCAGCTTTTGCCCTATCTCACTCCTTCCATACTTCTCCAAACTCCTCAAGCGCATCGTTAACAACGAACTCTCCACCTTCATCCCCACCCGTTCACTCCTTGCCATTGTCCAGTCTGGCTTCCATCGCTCGGAAGTAGGGAGAGGGTTGCGTCGCACCACCAGAGCAATAAACAAGGTTGAGAGGGTGACTCCAAAAAATTACAAATGTATCATTTTTTGGAGTCACCCTCTCGACATTGTTATTGCTCTGATGGTGCGACGCAACCCTCTACCTACTTCTATGCATTTTTGTCGGACCGCACACCAGAGGATTCTAACCACCCACCAGCTGCAGAGGGACACACATGCAGATCAGTGAGTTTCCTCTCCCAATTTTGGATTTGTATTAAGAAAAGGGGGATTGGTATATGTTACCTTTAAAGGCTTAGGAGAACACTTTGCTGCTCTCGGGGTCAATCAGGAATAACCCTATCTCCATACAATTAGCCTATGAATTTACTACCCCTCTACAATCAAGACATTATTGTGGGTTGGAAGGGAATTCTTCCCAAAGAATTGCAAAAGAATATATTTTTCTTTCTGTTCTTTAACTCTTGAGCCCCAAAACCCATCTGGACTCTTTGCTGGCTTCCATCCCTTACACTGAAACTACTGTCCTCACCATCCACAACTTTCTCTCCCAAGCTCGCCAATCCAAACACTCCTCCATCTTCATCGTCCTCGACCTCTCTTCAGCCTTTGACACCGTCGATCACCTCCCTCTCATCTCCACCCTCACCAACCTTGGCATCACTGACACCGCCCTCTCCTGACTCTCATCCTACCTCTCCCACCGCTCCTACTCCGTCACCTTCACAATTCATCCTCCCACCAACCTCCAAGTGGACGTGCCCCAAGGCTCCGTCGTTGGTTCTCTGCCCTCTACACTGCCGCCCTATTTGACCTCATATCCTCCCATGGATTCAACGTCCATTTTTCGCAGACAACATCCTAATCTATGTCTCCTACCCACTATTCTCACGAGAACTTGCCACCCATATCTCTGCCTGCCTTTCTGCCATTTCCACCTGAATGTCCTCCCACGTCCTACAAATTAATCCAGCTAAGACTGAAGTCCTCTACTTTCCTGCTTCCGCCTCCATCCCATCCTCCCCAATTCCCACCATCTCCTTTCCCCCCACACTAGCTACCAATTCTTTTTGACTCACAACCTTGGAGTCACCTTTGACCCTTCCCTCCTCTGCGCCCAACAAGTCACCTCCATCACTATTACCTGTACAACATAAGAAAAAAATATCCTTCTCTCTATTCTCTGTGTCTTCTCTCGATTCTGATCATTTGCCTTACTTGCCCCCCTCCACTATAACAAGATCCCCCATCACATCCAACCTGCCCCCTCCCTTACCATCTTCAGATGGCAACTCAAAATTCATCTCTTCTCCTTCACATTCCATGATCCCAAGTTAATCTCCACCTATCCCATGCCTTCTCACACCCCACCCTCCCCAATGCCCATGTTCTCCCCTACCCTCACCTCTTCCTAAAGTCTCTCCAAAACAATCCAAAGTCACCCACCTCACGATCCAATCGCGACCCATCAGCATGCTACCAACAAGACTAAATCCAGAGACCTGACCCTCAATCCCTGCGCAACAACCAACCTGTCAATGCACCTAACACAAAGTCCGACCATAGTGTTCCCACCCCTGCCCACCACAAAGACATCCTAACAATTACTCTATGCCATCACATGAAATGTTCCATATGTAACCCCAACATTGTTTTACTAACTAATGTACAGCACCCTGGATAATGGCGTTATACAGTATACATGTTATTATAAATAAATACATATACACAGGCATACACACACAGACACATACACTCATATACACACATATGCACTGTTACATATACAGACACATTAATACACACTGATGTACAGACACACTGAGGCACACACAGACACAATGTTACACACAGACGCACACTTCGATATACATATATTATATACTACACGGATTACTGCACACGTGAATCTGTAAATCATGGGAGCTATCAGAGGAACAGCTAGAGGAGGGGTTATAGGGAGCAGGTATAGGAGTCATTAGGGAAGTAGTTATGGGGAGTATAGGGTCAAAGTTATAAGGAGCAGTTAGGGGAGGATTATAGGGAGCAGTTAGGGGTGGAGTTATAGGGAGGGCTTATTGCAGCTGTTAGAGGAGGAGTTATAGGGAGAGGTGATCGGAGCAGTTGGTAGAGGAGTTATAGGGAGCGGTTATAAGAGCAGATAGAGGAGAAGGGAGAGGTTATACAGTAGGAACAGATAGAGGTCGAGTTCTAGGGAGAGGTTATAGGATCAGTTACCGGAGGAGTTTTAGGGAGAGGTTAGAGGAGTTATAGGGAGAGGTTAGAGGAGTTATAGGGAGAGGTTAGAGGAGTTATAGGGAGAGGTTAGAGGAGTAATAGGGAGACGTTAGAGGAGTTATAGGGAGAGGTTAGAGGAGTAATAGGGAGAGGTTAGAGGAATTATAGGGAGAGGTTAGAGGAGTTATAGGGAGAGGTTAGAGGAGTTATAGGGAGAGGTTAGAGGAGTTATAGGGAGAGGTTAGAGGAGTTATAGGGAGAGGTTAGAGAAGTTATAGGCGAGAGGTTAGAGGAGTAATAGGGAGAGGTTAGAGGAGTTATAGGGAGAGGTTAGAGGAGAAATAGGGAGAGGTTAGAGGAGTAATAGGGAGAGTTAGAGGAGTTATAGGGAGAGGTTAGAGGAGTTATAGGGAGAGGTTATATCGAGAGGTTAGAGTAGTTATAGGGAGAGGTTAGAGGAGTAATAGGGAGAGGTTAGAGTAGTTATAGGGAGAGGTTAGAGGAGTTATAGGGAGAGGTTAGAGGAGTAATAGGGAGAGGTTAGAGGAGTTATAGGGAGAGGTTAGAGGAGTTATAGGGAGAGGTTCGAGGAGTTATAGGGAGAGGTTAGAGGAGTTATAGGGAGAGGTTAGAGGAGTTATAGGGAGCAGTCACAGGAGCAGATAGAGGATGAGTTATAGGGTTATAGGGAGCAGTTAGGGGAAGAGTTATAGGGAAAGGTTATAGGATAAGTTAGGGAGGATTTATAGGTATCATTTACAGGAGCAGTTGGAGGAGGAGTTATAAGGAGCAGTTGGAGGGGGAGTTATAAGGAGCAGTTGGAGGGGTGTTATAAGGAGCAGTTGGAGGGGGAGTTTATAGGGAAAGGTTAGAGGATAAGTTAGAGGAGGAGTTATAGGGATACGTTATACAGTAAAGCCTGGGACATAGACATTTTGTCCGTGCTGAGGCGCGCTGGGGCTCAGGGAAAGCGGTGCTTTCCTGGCCTTACACAGCGCGCCGTCCGGGGGCGGGTCTGGGGGCGGGCCAGTGACATCACGGAGCTGGTTCGCCCTCATTGGGCGAACCGCTCACGTGACCGGCCCTGCGCTCCGGCGAGCACCAAATCTGAAAACTTGGTGAGACACACGCTTCCGCAAGCGTGCGCGAGCCCCTGCTAAGGCCGCTCTCATTGCGACTGCAGGGGCTCAGTGCCGAGTGTGAGCGCGACTCAGCACGGCTCAGCCTTGCTCACACTACTATGTCCCAGGCCTTAGGACAGATAGAGGAGGAGATATAGGGTGAGGTTATAGGAACAGTTACCGGAGGAGTTATAGGGAGAGGTTAGGGGAGGAGTTATAGGAGCAGTTAGGGGAGGAGTTATAGGAGCAGTTAGGGGAGGAGTTATAGGAGCAGTTACGGGAAGGAGTTATAGGTGCAGTTAGGGAAGGAGTTATAGGAGCAGTTAGGGGAGGAGTTATAGGAGCAGTTAGGTAAGGTGTAAGGGGAGGAGCTATAGGAGTTAGGGGAGGAGTTATGGGAGCAGATAGAGGAGCAGTTATATGAAGTGGTTATAGGAAACACAGCACATCAATGATAAAATCTCATCATCCGAACCTTTTGTATGGTCGTTGTAAATCCTAAAATATTATCCTATCAGCACATTATATACCACATTATTTATTTACACAATACTTAATTGTACTTGTACCTCTACTTTTTATTTACACAATCTGGAATACCATTACTTTTTATTTACACACTCAGGAGTACCATTGCTTATTATTTACACACCCAGGAGTACCATTGTTTATCATTTGCACACCCGGGAGTACCGCTACTTTTTAGTTACACACACAGGAGTACCATTGCTTATTATTTACACACCCGGGAGTACCACTACTTTTTATTTACACACACAGGAGTACCACTACTTTTTATTTACACACACAGGAGAACCACTACTTTTTATTTACACACACAGGAGTACCGCTACTTTTTATTTACACACAGAGGAGTACCATTGCTTATTATTTACACACCCGGGAGTACCACTACTTTTTATTTACACACACAGGAGTACCACTACTATTGATTTACAAACCAGGAATCCTAAACTAGTCTGTTACTATGAAAAAGTAGCGGTGTTCCTGGGTGTGTAATTGAAAAGTAACTATACCCCTGGGTGTATACATTTTTAAAAAAGCAGTGGTACTCAGGACTAATTTATAATGCACAGGCTGAGAGATTTGCCACCTGCAAAGACGGGATGCATATAAGAACCTGCGTGGTTACATCCCGGCCGTGGACACATATATATATATATATAGCTGGCCCTGCAGCACCCCATGTCCCCCCACCCAAGCGTTCAGCCCTTCAGTGCAGGTTAAAGGGAAGGGACAGAGAAATATGGAGGGGGTACCTGTTGCCGGCTGCATCCTGTGATGCTTCTTGCTCCTCTGTTTGTGCGGTGAGTTCCCCATCATTCTGCAGCATGGGCCCGTCCTTCCTCACTCTCTCCTCTCCTTCCCTCCTTTCTGCACTCCCTCCCTCCAGGTGTTTACATCACCTCAGCCTCTCTGCTGGATTCACCATCTCTCCCTCTCTCTCCTCTCTCTCCCTCCTCTCTCTATCTTATCTCTCCCTCACCCTTTATCTCTAACGCTCTGTCTCTCAACCCTCCCTGTTTATTTCACCCTCCAGCGCTCTCCCTCTTTCTCTCTCTCCCATTTTCTCGCTCTCTCTTCCGTCCTTATCTTGTGCCTTATTTCTCCCCCTCCTCTGATTCTCTCCCTTCCCTTCTTTCCTCCTTCTCTCTCTTTCCCTCCTACCTTTTCTTCCACTCTCTCCCCTTCCTCTCCTTCATTTTCCCTCCCCACTTTTCACCTTCTCCCCTTTCTCTCCTCCTCTCTCTCACCTTCTCTGCTTCTCTCTCACTCCCTCTCTCCGTGTATCTATCCCGCTCTCCCTGGCCTGGCCTTGCTTGGAGAGCAGCCAGAGAGCAGCGTTGCGTTCTCTCCCTCCCTGCTTATCTGGTACCTTCTTATCTCTCTGCCTTATTCTGTTCACATCCCTCCAGTCTCTCTGCTGACACCCCTCCTAACATCACCACTGCATGCAGCTCCCTCCCTCCCTCTCCCACTGTCTCACCATACACCATCCCTCGCTCCTGCACTGCCACCCTATATGCCAGTTCTCCCTCCCTCTCCGTATATATATCCCTATATCATTCCCATGTACAGTATGCCTTTCTCGCTCTCATTCTCCTTCCCCTCTGCGCATCCTTCTCCTTGCTGTTTCTCCTCCTTTCCCCCTCTGCCTCCCTCCTCCTTTCCCTCTTTCTTCCCCCTTTCTCTCCTCTATTCCTCCTTTCCCTCCCTATTTCTCAATTCCACCACCCCCCCCTCTTTCTCCTCTCCCTTCTCCTCTCTCCCTCTGCCTCCCTTCCTCTTCCTCCTTATCCCTCCCTATTTCCCATTCCTCCTTCCCCTGTTTCTCCCCTCTTCTCTTCCACCTCTTCCTTCTCCTCTCCTCCTTTCCCCTCTCTTCCTCCTTCCCTGTCTTTCCGTCCTTCCTCTCTTTTCCTCCTTCCCTATTTCTCCCTTCCTCCTTTCTCCCTTTTTCCCCCCTCCATATCTCCTCTCCCCATCTCTCCTCCTTTTCAAACTCTACATCCCTTCCTCCTTTCCCCCTCTTACACTCTGTTCCCCTTTATCGCCTCTTTTCTTCCTCCCCTCCGTTTCTCCCTCCTTTCTTCCCCTTATTCTCTCATTTCCCTGTGCTTCCCTTCCCCCTTTCCCCCTCTCTTTACTCTCCCTAATTCTCCCTTCCTCTTTTCCCCCTCTTTCTACCCTTCCTTCCTCCTCTCCCTTCTTCTACCCTCCTTTCCCCCTCTGCTTCCCTTCCTCCCTTCCCCCTCTTCCCCCCCCTTTTTTTCCTCTCCTTTCTTTTCCTCCTTTCCCTCCCTCTTCCTCCCTCCCCTCTCTCCTTCCCGCGTTCTCTCTCCCTCTCTCTATCCCAGGCTGGACCGTTCTGCCGCAAGGCTGTGCCTAAGAGATGCTGATCTGAGCAGAGTTATGCTATAGGTTACACCGTTACAGGAAGGCTGCTGCTGCTGCCTCTGCTGAATACCCTTTCTGCTCTCTCCTTCTATCCCACCTTCCCTTGTTCTCCCCCACCCCTCTCACTGGGATAAGTGTCAGGGTGCTCAGTCCTAAAGCTTAAATGGTCAGTCTCATGTATGAGCAAAAGGACCTAGTGACAGTGACAGGTTTAATGGGTTAAAGGGTTAGTATCAAGTAGGAGCAAAATGACATAATGACAGTGACATTTGTAAAGGGATAAAGGGTCAGTCGCACTTGGGATCAAATTCCAATAATAATATAAATATATATATATATATATATATATATATATATATATATATATATATATATATATATATATATACACACATATGTGTATAAAATAAATCTAAGATTGTAAGCTCTCCGGGGCAGGGATTTCCTATCCTACTGCCTGATTTATGTTCATTGTTCAATATATGTATATTTGTATTTATATAGCGCCCACACTACTCTGCGGTTTACACAAGAGGCAGTACAAATTAGGGTTGCCAGGTGTCCAGTATTGAACTGGACTGTCCTGTATTTGGACACTTTGTCCAGTAAAACATTACAGGTAATACTGGACATGGATGTGTATATCGGTATTACCTCTCTGGAAATAGTCCAGAGTCTCTGATCTGCTTGGGGGGGGCCGCGGGGTTTCCCCGAGCAGGGCTGTTGCTAGGAGGCTGGGCAGCTTCCTTCATGCTGATTGGCTGCTGCTGGGAAATGCAATCCAATCAGGAGGAGGTGTTAGGAGCCTCGGGGTGAGGCCAAGGAGAGGAGGAAACAACATGGAGCGGAGAGAGGTGAGTGTGTGTGTGAGTGTGTGAGTGTGTGTCGAGCGTGTCGCACCTTTCACTATTGTGTCCAGTATTTTTGGAGAAGCCTCCTGGCATCCCTAGGTATAATACAGAGAATTTATAATACAATAAGTGCAACAAACAAAAGCAGACAATAGGATAGGAAATCCCTGCCCCGGAGAGCTTACAATCTAACATTTATTTTATGCACATATTGTTGTATTATAATTCCCTGTATTGTCTCTTTTGCAAAGCGCCGAGTACATTGTTGGTGCTATATAAATACAAATATACACACACATTATATATATATATATATATATATTTATTTATTCGGATCACACCCTTCATTATAAAATCCTCCATTCGTTTCGTTTACTTTTGGGTCAAATATTTATGTATTCAAATATTGTAATGATTAAATATGGGACCGTAGAAAGAAATATATAGCTTAACAATGATCCTTGCATCTTTAGCATCCGTGCTGCATCCTAACCTTGAGTAAAATATTAGCCCTTAACAAATGCAGGGTGCAATGTATAGCACGGCCATAAAACGCCCCCGTGCAGCCGCCCCAGGGACGGAATGCGCAGGGCGCGCCGTGTCTCACGTTATATTATTTTCTGCTTCAAATAACTCGGTTACAATTGGATAATTAAAAGTGGAGACAGTAAGGCATAATGAATATTGCAATTAATATTACCTAATTACAATGGGGGGTTTTCAGGCACATTGGGAGGTCACCGCAGGGTTAATACTGTGAAGTTCTATGCTCTCGTAAAAGGAGGAACTTGTATAGAGAGAGTCTGCATTATTATACTTCACAGAGATACTCATTATCATTCTACAGCGCAGAGCATTATGAGTGGATAGATGTTCAACAGCATTATATATCGCAGCGTGTTCATTATCAGTGTATAGATACTCATCATGATTATACAGTGCAGCGTGTTCATGATCACTGTATAGATACTCCTCATAATTATACAAAGCAGTGCTCATTATCAGTGGATAGAGATACTCTACATCATTATACAGAGCAGCATGTTCATTATCACTGTATAGAGATACTCATCATCATTATACAGAGCAGCATGTCCATTATCAGTGTAGAGATACTCAACACCATTATACAGCGCAACATTTTCACTATCAATGTATAGCAATACTCATCATCATTATACAGCGCAGCGAGACAAGCAGAGGATTCTGGGAGAGGAAATGGCAGCCAGAGAGTCTCCCAGATCCAGTGGAGAAACCCTAAACTGCAACGGTTAAGAAGAGAGTAAATATTGGGATATCTTTGGGATACATGCAAGCTTGGCTTGTACAGGGCCGCCGCTGGCTTTGGCCGAGTGTTAAGTTTATGGGTCATTTTTAAATTGAAATGTAAAAAAAATGTATATTCATATCGTTATCATTTTTATTGAATATAATTATAAACCCCCTAATTAACCCCATACACGACTCTGCTCTCTGGCAGCGCAGGGGTTAACGGTATACAATAACGTATGATATGGTTACCCTGACTCGGGGGCGGGACTCAGGCGGCCGGGCGATGAAGTAGCACGGTTGTAGAATAACGGGCGCCAGGAACTTTTATAGTACAACCAGCATGTCTTCGTGTTCCCAGGGACAGATCATACACATGTTAATGTTGCACTGTGTCTAAGGCCTCGTCCAGTCTCTTCGCTTGCGTGCTGAGGCGCAGGGAAAGCGGGTGCTTTCCCTGGCCTTGCGGTTGCTTGCCCTGCGCGCCGTCAGTGGGCGGGCCGGGGGCGGGCCAGTGGCGTCACGGAGCTGGTTCGCCCTCATTGGGCGAACCGCTCACGTGACCGGCCTGTCGCGCCGGCAAGCGGGGGAATTTTAAAATTCCCTAAGGCCCGCGCTTGCGTAAGCGCAGGCGAGCCCCTACTAAAGCCGCTCTAATTGCGGCTGTAGGGGCTCAGTGCTGAGCGGGAGCGCGCTTCAGCAAGCAAGCAGATAACATGGCCGAGGCCTTAGAACAGACAGACATGAACACAGATCTCCTATCAGTGCCCACTCTAAGCACTCACATGAAGGTACTCTGACTCAGCTGCTCTGCGTAATTGTGGGACCTCTATTAGCGCATTTCAGTTATCTTAGGGGTGCCCCTTTCTTGTGCAGAGGTGTCTTGGAGGGGATATTATGTAGCACTTGGGACTCCTATTTTTGCTTATAATATAATTAGCTTTGTGGCTCTGCGTTAACGTCAGGGAACATAATGCCCATTACTAACAAAGGCCCAGCCCGACTATTACAGCGCACAAGGAACAAGTCCTAAACGTGTGGGGTCTATGGAAGGGAGGAACAGATCAGAACCCTATACAAATACATTCATCTCCAGACTACAATATATCATTCACATGTAAATAGAGACAGAAAGAAAGTATTTCCTCGTCTCTAGCAGTCAGTATTCAGCTGCGATCCTAATCGTTTCATTGTCACTAGATTAAGTTTCTTGTTCATTTCTGAAACATTCAATTCACGTAGGAAAAAAACATTGACTATAACTCCTCCTATTACCCCATATAACCGCTCCCTATAACTCCTCCTATTGCCCCATATAACCGCTCCCTATAACTCCTCCTATTACCCCCTATGACCGCTCCCTATAACTCCTCCTATTGCCCCATATAACCGCTCCCTATAACTCCTCCTATTACCCCCTATGACCGCTCCCTATAACTCCTCCTATTGCCCCATATAACCGCTCCCTATAACTCCTCCTATTACCCCATATAACTGCTCCCTATAACTCCTCCTATTACCCCATATAACCGCTCCCTATAACTCCTCCTATTGCCCCATATAACCGCTCCCTATAACTCCTCCTATTGCCCCATATAACCGCTCCCTATAACTCCTCCTATTGCCCCATATAACCGCTCCCTATAACTCCTCCTATTGCCCCATATAACCGCTCCCTATAACTCCTCCTATTGCCCCATATAACCGCTCCCTATAACTCCTCCTATTGCCCCATATAACCGCTCCCTATAACTCCTCCTATTACCCCTATAACCGCTCCCTATAACTCCTCCTATTGCCCCCTATGACCGCTCCCTGTAATTACGTATGATGGACCCTGATCTAGTTCCTCACTGCCTGTGGCCTCTCTGTGGGTTGGTGAAGTGACACAAACAGCTGTTGGAAGCTGGAAAACATTATTTCATTGGATTGAGAAACAATTTCCCTGTTCTCTCCGGGGATTGATGTCATATGGTCACTTAACCTCTTCACTGCCAGAGATATAGGAAGCAGTTACTGTATATCGAACAATAAGACTTATATCAAACTGCTCTCTACTGTACAGCTCCTCCTATTACTCCATATAACCGCTTCCTATAACTCCTCCTATTACTCCATATAACTCCTCCTATTACTCCATATAACCGCTTCCTATAACCGCTTCCTATAACTCCTCCCATTACTCCATATAACCGCTTCCTATAACTCCTCCTTTTACTCCATATAACCGCTCCCTATAACTCCTCCGATTACCCCATATAACCGCTCCCTATAACTCCTCCCATTACTCCATATAACCGCTTCCTATAACTCCTCCTTTTACTCCATATAACCGCTCCCTATAACTCTTCCCATTACCCCATATAACCGCTTCCTATAACTCCTCCTTTTACTCCATATAACCACTTCCTATAACTCCTCCCATTACTCCATATAACCTCTTCCTATAACTCTTCCCATTACTGCATATAACCGCTTCCTATAACTCCTCCTTTTACTCCATATAACCACTTCCTATAACTCCTCCCATTACTCCATATAACCTCTTCCTATAACTCCTCCCATTACCCCATATAACCTCTTCCTATAACTCCTCCCATTACCCCATATAACCTCTTCCTATAACTCCCCCTATTACCCCATATAACATCCCCTTATAACTCCCCCTATTGCCCCGTATAACCGCTCCCTGTAACTCCTCCTATTTATTCATGTATTAGGGAAGGCACCTACCCCAGACTGCCCCCCGTGGGAGAGAGACGAGGACCCCGTCCCAGGTTATACCCCCGCTCGCGGCTGGCGTGAGAAAAGGTCTCTCTCTCCGAAGAGCAGGAACGTGGAAACCCAGGGCTGCGACACGGATAAGTCCCTCTCCCCCCCCCCCCCCACCCCCTCCGTCTCTCCCCAAACTCAATCCAGATTCGCTGAACCAAACTTGTATTAAAATTGGATTCTCCCCCTCCCCACTAGCCGCTCAGCCAGACCCTTCTGCTGGAGATATTTTAACCCCTTCGCTCCTGGAGAGGGGACTCAAAACGTCTTTCTCTGCAAACTTTACGCCTCCAAGTTACTACGCCCCGAGATAACACTACAGGGGTGGTGTAAGCCCCTCGGTATTTGACCGTTCAGAGGGAGTTACGTGACTGCAAGGGATAAGGGTTGGGTAACTCTTCAACTGCAATAGTGCCGATCGGGGCACGATTGCACGGAAGCTTACACTGAAGTCAATGTGACCCGATTGGAACTAATGCAGTATAACCCCTTTCTCTCTTCCATTCTCCCTGCATCGCTCTTTCATACTCCCAGACTCTCTTTTCTTATAACTTTCTTTCTTCCTCAATATTACCCTACTTCTCTCTCTCTCTCGCCCATTCCTTGGGACACCTTCTCCTTTTCATCTTTCGCCCGCTCCCCTCTCACGCTAAACTCTCTCTCTCTCCATCTTTCTCCCGCTCCCCTCTCACTCTAAACTCTCTCTCTCTCTCCATCTTTCTCCCGCTCCCCTCTCACTCTAACTCCTTTCTCTACCTCCCCTCCTCTCCTCTCTTTCTCTCTCCTTCTCTTGTCCCCATCTCACCCCCTCTCACACTCCAGCCTCTCTCTCTCACCCCCTCTCACACTCCAGCCTCTCTCACCCCCTCTCACACTCCAGCCTCTCTCTCACCCCCTCTCACACTCCAACCTCTCTCACCCCCTCTCACACTCCAGGCTCTCTCTCACCCCCTCTCACACTCCAGCCTCTCACCCCCTCTCACACTCCAGCCTCTCTCTCACACTCCAGCCTCTCTCTCACCCCCTCTCACACTCCAACCTCTCTCACCCCCTCTCACACTCCAGGCTCTCTCACCCCCTCTCACACTCCAGGCTCTCTCTCACCCCCTCTCACACTCCAGGCTCTCTCTCACCCCCTCTCACACTCCAACCTCTCTCACCCCCTCTCACACTCCAACCTCTCTCACCCCCTCTCACACTCCAGGCTCTCTCACCCCCTCTCACACTCCAGCCTCACTCTCACCCCCTCTCACACTCCAACCTCTCTCACCCTCCAGCCTCTCTCACCCTCCAGCCTCTCTCACCCCCTCTCACACTCCAGCCTCTCTCACCCCCTCTCACACTCCAGCCTCTCTCTCACCCCCTCTCACACTCCAGGCTCTCTCTCACCCCCTCTCACACTCCAGGCTCTCTCTCACCCCCTCTCACACTCCAGCCTCTCTCTCACCCCCTCTCACACTCCAGGCTCTCTCTCACCCCTCTCACACTCCAGGCTCTCTCTCACCCCCTCTCACTCTCCAATTTCTCTCACCCCCTCTCACACTCCAGCCTCTCTCACCCCCTCTCACACTCCAGCCTCTCTCTCACCCCCTCTCACACTCCAGGGTCTCTCTCACCTTCTCACACTCCAGGCTCTCTCTCACCCCCTCTCACACTCCAGGCTCTCTCTCACCCCCTCTCACACTCCAGGCTCTCTCTCACCCCCTCTCACACTCCAGGCTCTCTCTCACCCCCTCTCACACTCCAGGCTCTCTCTCACCCCCTCTCACACTCCAGCTTCTCTCACCCCCTCTCACACTCCAGGCTCTCTCTCACCCCCTCTCACACTCCAGGCTCTCTCTCACCCCCTCTCACACTCCAGACTCTCTCTCACCCCCTCTTACACTCCAGGCTCTCTCACCCCCTCTCACACTCCAAGCTCTCTCTCTCACCCCCTCCTCTCTCTCTCACCCCCTCTCACACTCCAGCCTCTCTCTCACCCCCTCTCACACTCCAGGCTCTCTCTCACCTTCTCTCACACTCCAGGCTCTCTCTCACCCCCTCTCACACTCCAGGCTCTCTCTCACCCCCTCTCACACTCCAGGCTCTCTCTCACCCCCTCTCAAACTCCAGGCTCTCTCTCACCCCCTCTCACACTCCAGGCTCTCTCTCACCCCCTCTCACACTCTAGCCTCTCTCACCCCCTCTCACACTCCAGGCTCTCTCTCACCCCCTCTCACACTCCAGGCTCTCTCTCACCCCCTCTCACACTCCAGCCTCGCTCTCACCCCCTCTCACACTCCAGGCTCTCTCACCCCCTCCTCTCTCTCCCAGTGAGGTTGTAACTCATTAAGCATGTGTTAGCCTGGAACACCAAAAGGTCATTCCCTGTGGTGGTCACATTAGGTTAAGGTTTCCTTGATACCTCCTGATGCCAGAGAACATTACAGTAACCTAACCCCTGATGTGCTCACAACTTGTGTGGTCTACCCACCCTTTAAATGCTGGACCATATTACCTCTCCCTATAACTCCTCCTATTACCCCATATTACCTCTCCCTATAACTCCTCCTATTACCCCATATTACCTCTCCCTATAACTCCTCATATTGCCCCATATACCCGCTCCATATAACTCCTCCTATTACCCCATATTACCACTCCCTATAACTCCACCTATTGCCCCATATACACCCCTCCCTATAACTCCTCCTATTACCCCATATTACCAGTCCCTATAACTCCTCCTATTACCCCATATACCCGCTCCATATAACTCCTCCTATTCCTCAATATAACTGTTCCCCATAACACCTCCTATTGAATGTATATCTTAATTGATATAGCGCCATTCATGTACACAGCGCTTCACAGCAGTAATACCTGTGACATAATCATATAAATAACAAATAACACATACACGTAATGGGAATAAGCGCTTCAGACATAAAAGTAACATTTAGGAAAAGGAGTCCCTGCTCCGAAGAGCTTACAATCTAATTGCTTCATATAACCGCTCCCTTTAACCCCTATTACTCCATATAACATCTCCCTATAACTCCTCCTATTACTCCATATAACATCTCCCTATAACTCCTTCTATTACCCCATATAACATCTCCCTATAACTCCTCCTATTACCCCATATAACATCTCCCTATAACTCCTCCTATTACTAAATATAACATCTCCCTATAACTCCTCCTATTACTCCATATAACATCTCCCTATAACTCCTCCTATTACTCCATATAACATCTCCCTATAACTCCTCCTATTACTCCATATAACATCTCCCTATAACTCCTCCTATTACTTCCTTTAACCCCTCCCGATAACCCCTCCTATTACTCCGTATAACTCCTCCTATTACTCACTTTATTAACCCTTTCAGGGCCCTGGGACGTAGTTACTACGTTATGGGTTCTGGCACACCGGGGGGGGGAGGGGGTGCCCATGACATGCTTGTTGTCTTCGGGGAGATCGCACCCTGCGTCCCTATAGATCAGCACTGATGGCGGACAGTAGGGGGATGGCTCTTTCCATCATGAGCGACGGAGTGATCACGCCCCATCCAGCACTCAAAGGGTTAATAAGTTCCCATTTACTGCACCCTCCTGTTAAATAAACAAAATAATCGGGGGAGAGCAGAGCCACAAACCCATCAAGAGACTCATATTTCCCATGTGCTGAAAAGTCAGTATTACTCAGAACTGATGTATGATCGTAATGTCATTATTCCAGGTAACATTGACCATGCTGCACAGTTAGAGCGCCCTCCTGTGGTTATGCATATAATGACGTGTAAAGGAGCAGCCCCACATAGGAGCAAAGTGACCTAATGACAGTGAGGGGCCTGATTAGATTGCATTGTACTTCGTACATGTTGAAAATACGCAAATAATACATCGTTGGACGTTTGTACAGTATGCTAGAGTCATGCTCCTCTCCTGCTTCTCCCCACATCCTCCCCTCCTCTCCTGCTTCTCCCCACATGCTCCCCTCCTCTTCTGCTTCTCCCCTCCTCTCCTGCTTCTCCCCACATCCTCCCCTCCTCTCCTGCTTCTCCCCACATCCTCCCCTCCTCTCCTGCTTCTCCCCACATCCTCCCCTCCTCTCCTGCTTCTCCCCACATCCTCCTCTCCTGCTTCTCCCCATATCATCCCCTTCTCTCCTGCTTCTCCCCACATCCTCCCCTCCTCTCCTGCTTCTCCCCATATCATCCCCTTCTCTCCTGCTTCTCCCCACATGCTCCCCTCCTCTCCTGTTTCTCCCCACATCCTCCCCTCCTCTCCTGCTTCTCCACTCCTGCTTCTCCCCACATCCTCCCCTCCTCTCCTGCTTCTCTCCACATGCTCCCCTCCACTCCTGCTTCTCCACACATGCTCCCATCCTCTCCTGCTTCTCCCCACATGCTCCCCTCCACTCCTGCTTCTCCCCACATCCTTCCCTCTCCTGCTTCTCCCCACATGCTCCCCTCCTTCTCTCCACATGCTCCCCTCCTCTCCTGCTTATCTCCACATGCTCCCCTCCTCTCCTGCTTCTCTCCACATGCTCCCCTCCTCTCCTGCTGCTCCCCACATGCTCCCCTCCTCTCCTGCTTCTCCCCACATGCTCCCCTCCTCTCCAGCTTCTCCCCACATGCTCCCCTCCTCTCCTGCTTCTCCCCACACGCTCCCCTCCTCTCCTGCTTCTTCCCACATGCTCCCCTCCTCTCCTGCTTCTCTCCACATGCTCCCCTCGTCTCCTGCTTCTCTCCACATGCTCCCCTCCTCTCCTGCTTCTCCCCAACATGCTCCCCTCCTCTCCTGCTTCTCCCCACATGCTCCCCTCCTCTCCTGCTTCTCCCCACATGCTCCCCTCCTCTCCAGCTTCTCCCCACATGCTCCCCTCCTCTCCTGCTTCTCCCCACACGCTCCCCTCCTCTCCTGCTTCTTCCCACATGCTCCCCTCCTCTCCTGCTTCTCTCCACATGCTCCCCTCGTCTCCTGCTTCTCTCCACATGCTCCCCTCCTCTCCTGCTTCTCCCCAACATGCTCCCCTCCTCTCCTGCTTCTCCCCACATGCTCCCCTCCTCTCCTGCTTCTCCCCACATGCTCCCCTCCTCTCCAGCTTCTACCCACATGCTCCCCTCCTCTCCTGCTTTTCCCCACACGCTCCCCTCCTCTCCTGCGTCTCCCAACATGCTCCCCTCGTCTCCTGCTTCTCTCCACATGCTCCCCTCCTCTCCTGCTTCTGCCCACATGCTCCCTCCTCTCCTGCTTCTCCCCACATGCCTCCCTCCTCTCCTGCTTCTCACCTACATGTTCTTCTCTGCTGCGCCTCCTCTACATGCCCCCCCCCCATTTTTCTTCCCTCTCTCCCCATCCACTCTCTCACTAACCCCCCCCCTCCCCCCACTCTCTCTCTTACACCCCTGTGATGGTGAGGGGGTAACAAGGCTCACAATAAAGGTTACGCCGTTTGGTACCCTCTGATCTATGTATTGAGGTTCGGGAGTGTCAGCTCTTGAGCCCAGGGTTTGTACATGCATTCTGCAAAATGATGCGACAGTAAAGTATTTGTTGTGTTTTTACCTTTCCAGGAGTGCCAGCGAGCAGGGAGTGTCAGCGCGCAGGGAGTGCCAGCGCGCAGGGAGTGCCAGCGCGCAGGGAGTGCCAGCACGCAGGGAGTGCCAGCGAGCAGGGAGTGCCAGCGCGCAGGGAGTGCCAGCGAGCAGGGAGTGCCAGCACGCAGGGAGTGCCAGCACGCAGGGAGTGCCAGCACGCAGGGAGTGCCAGCACGCAGGGAGTGCCAGCACGCAGGGAGTGCCAGCGAGCAGGGAGTGCCCGCACGCAGGGAGTGCGAGCACGCAGGGAGTGCCAGCACGCAGGGAGTGCCAGCGAGCAGGGAGTGCCAGCGCGCAGGGAGTGCCAGCGCGCAGGGAGTGCCAGCGCGCAGGGAGTGCCAGCGCGCAGGGAGTGCCAGCGAGCAGGGATTGCTAGGCTATGAGTTTCAAGGGGGCTTTGCGGAGAAAGTCTTGTCAGAATGTGCTAGTCGGCGTCCAGAGTTGCTGGATACCCCCAAAATGTCCCCGGGAATCCGATATGCCAGGTCCGGAGAACAAAGGGCACCCCATGGGGACACCTTTTGGACTGCCAGACCTGGGGGAAGATGCTGCCGATTCATATTTCCCGCTCGCACGCCTCCTCCTCTGACGTCAGCGGCCGGTCGAGCCCCTATTTCGATTGGCCGGCGGGAGAAATTCCCACGCTCTGATTGGTCACCGTTCCGACTTCCATGCTAGAGATAGCTTAGCGGAGGGTATGTAAGGAGACGGCCGAGGCAGAGAACCAGACCATCCAGCGGCTTAAGTCGGTGAGGCAAAGGCGGGCATTTCAAAGTGGCTCTGTTGTGAATAGCAGAGCAACCGGCTTCATGCTTGGAGCCAGGAACGCCTGCCCGGCAGAGACTAAGTCAGGTGCGAAGTCCAAGCTCAGAGAATAGAACGTAGCGGTCGCGGCTAAGGTTTCTAGCCGAAAAGAGGACCAGGAAGCTCGGGGCTAAGTCACGGTCAGGGCAAGCCTTCCGAAGCAGACGCCCTGCACCTATTTGAGGCTAGTTTTCACCCCCAGATCCCCAGTAAGTGTGTATTTTACCTGTATCATTGTATTTCATTGTGTGTATGGGGGTTTACCCGAATAAACTACATTTTATTCCACTACCTTGTTTTGCCTAGTGAATTGATCCCAGAGGGCATAAAGGTGTTAAAATTCTTGGTCTCCCGTGACAAGATGTTCTGGTACGTGCGTCTGCAAGGGGCCACGGTCGATGTATGAGGTGTAAAGTATCAGCCACGGTGATACTCATATGCTTCGTTAAGGAGGTGTGTTTAAAGGTGGATAGAGAGGGTGCTAGTCGGGTATTGAGGGGAAGGGCATTCCAGAGGTGTGGGGCAGTCAGTGAGAAAGGTTTCAGGCGGGAGAGGGCTTTGGATACAAAAGGGGGTAGAGAGAAGACATACTTGAGCGCAACACAAGAGTCGGGATGGTGCATAATGAGAAATTAGGGCTGAGATGTAAGGAGGGGCAGAAGAGTGTAAAGCTTTAAAAGTGAGGAGAAGAATGGAGTGTGAGATGCGGGATTTGATCGGAAGCCAGGAGAGGGATTTCAGGAGGGGAGATGCTGAGACAGATTTAGGAAAGAGCAGAGTGATTCTGGCAGCAGCGTTTAGGATAGATTGTAGGGGAGACAGGTGAGAGGCAGGAAGGCCGGACAGCAGGAGGTTACAGTAATCAAGACGGGAGAGAATGAGGGCCTGAGTCAGAGTTTTAGCAGTCGAGCAACAGAGGAAAGGGCGTATCTTTGTGATATTGCGGAGGAAAAAAGCGACAGGTTTTAGCTACCTTTTGAATGTGAGGGGCGAATGTGAGAGAGGAGTCAAGTGTGACCCCAAGGCAGCGTGCTTGGGCTATTGGGTGTATGATAGTACTTCCAACAGTAATGTGGAAGAAGGTAGTAGGGCCAGGTTTGGGAGGAAGTATGAGGAGCTCTGTTTTAGCCATGTTAAGCTTAAGGCGGCGGAGGGCCATCAAGGATGATATAGCAGAGAGACATTCAGAAACTTTGGTCTGTACAGCAGGTGTAAGGTCAGGGGTTGAAAAGTAAATGTGTGTGTCATCAGCATAGAGGTGATATTAGAGGTCATAGAGGTGATATTAGAGGTCATAAAGGTGATATTAGAGGTCATAGAGGTGATATTAGAGGTCATAGAGGTGTTGGTACCTCCGGTCCTGCTTTACAGGCCGGACAAAAGTGTTCTGCGGGATGGACAAAATGTGCAAAATGACATAATAACAGTGATGTTTAACCCTTTGACGGATGGCGTTACTGGTGACAGAACGGGAGAGGAGGAGTTATTCCCCCTTTCCTTCTGCCATCGGTTCAGATCGCGTCAGGACACCAGCTCTCCTAAGAAAACGAGCATGTCTTGGCGGACGCAGCAACCGGGGAGCCAGAACCCATAACGTAGTAGGGCACTCAAAGGGTTAATGGATTAACGGGTCAGTCCTTTTTAGGAGCAAAGTGACCTAATGGCAGTGACCTTTTTTAATGGGTTAAAGGGTCAGTCCCATCAACAAAAGAATGACCTTTTCACCCATTAAACACGTCGCTGTCATTAGGTCACTTTACACGAGTAACCGAAGCCTGTGCACTCGAGGCTTTATCCGCAACACCCCACCTCTAAAACAAAAGATCCGTTACCTGTGGGATCCCCCATAAATTCAGCGTTACTCCCATGCCTCGTTCCAGTCTGTAGGATTTCGGAGCAAAAAGACAAAGCCGCGCCTAGCAAAGTAGGATCACCCCAGTGAACGCAGCCCAGCTGCCAGACACAGCGGGACATACACGGTGGATTTGTATAGGGCAGAGACGGTGACGGGAAATTTCCCCCCACTCTGTTTAATAGGGCCTTGGATAAATCCACTCTGTGTTTAGTAAGAACTGTGCCTGTAAGTGGCACTTTATACTTTGTTTCATGTTCTAGGCTTAGTGCCAGGTTGAGGAGGGGGGAGGGCCTTATATAGGGGATGTCCGTGCTGGGTACAGTACAGGGAACCCGCTCTGTTACATCCTTAATTGCCCGAGAAACCTGCAACGCATTCTGAAGGGGTTAAAAAGCCAACTCATTCTAGGAACAGAAAGTGAGAAAACCCGAAAAGTGCCTATAACACCTACTGTGTCAGGGACGTGTTTAAAGGGCGGGATCGTCAGTCTCAGGTATGTGCAAAGTGACCTAATGACAATGACATGTTTAATGGGTTAAAGGGTCAGTCCCGTGTAGGAGGAACATAACCTAATGATGGTTACATGTTTAATGGGTTAAAGGGTCAGTCCCAGGTGGCACTACTATTTTGCTTACAAACCTAAAATTCCTTTAAAAAAAATAATATATATATATATATATATATATATATTTAGGGCTTAAATGTTGTATAAACAGGCTCACAACTGTGACGTGGCAGTGGGCACAGTACCACTCCTTTTTCTTTCAACCACTGGTAGTCATGGTTATTTCCCAGTAGGGGAATTTTAAAGATAAACAGCGTTTACTCCTAATAGGGTATGGGAGATTTAAAGATAGACTGCTGCCATTTAGAGTGTGGGAACATGAGGGGGAAAGGGTTATTAGAGAGCCGTGTAGGAATCCCACAGACGTCCTCAGATGTCGGCTACGGCTCGTTTCTCTGCGGGGTTTCTCACTCGGGACTGGGATCGCATTTTCTGGCCTCCTTTCAAGTGATGGGACACGTCGTGCGCAACATTTCCCAGGCGGAGACGGTTTATGGGATTTTCCCATGGGTACCGAGCAGATTGGAGCTAAAAACATGGATTCAGTTCTGAGGATTCAGGAGTTATAGGGAGCGGTTATATGGGACAAGAGGAGGAGTTATAGGGAGTGGTTATACGGAGTAATAGGAGGAGTTATAGGGAGGGTTATATGGGGTAATAGGAGGAGTTATAGGGAGGATTATATGGGGTAATAGGAGGAGTTATAGGGAGAGATTATATGGGACAAGAGGAGGAGTTATAGGGAGCGGTTATATGGGACAAGAGGAGGAGTTATAGGGAGCGGTTATATGGGACAAGAGGAGGAGTTATAGGGAGAGGTTATACGGAGTAATAGGAGGAGTTATAGGGAGCGGTTATATGGAGTAATAGGAGGAGTTATAGGGAGCGGTTATACGGAGTAATAGGAGGAGTTATAGGGAGCGGTTATATGGAGTAATAGGAGGAGTTATAGGGAGCGGTTATATGGGACAAGAGGAGGAGTTATAGGGAGGGTTATATGGGGCAATAGGAGGAATTATAGGGAGGGGTTATATCATCTGAGATCTGACTCCAAAAGACTGTTCATGGTCCCAAGGTACAGCAAAGTATCCGTCCGCTCCTCCTTCTCTTACCGTGCACCCCAAAACTAGAACAACCACCACCAGTCTAAATTCTTTCAAAACTAAAGCCGTCTCACATTTTAATCTGGTCTGTAACTGTTACATACGCCTATAATATATTATATTTAACTGTGCATGCAAGGTCTTGTATATAATGTATACCTTGTTCACTTAATGTAACCATGTATTGTAACCATGTTTTATTTGTCATCATAACTCTATGCCCAGGACATACTTGAAAACAATGTATTACTTCCTGGTAAAACATTTGATAAATAAATAAATTATATAGAGCAATAGGAGGAGTTATAGGGAGGGGTTATATGGAGCAATAGGAGGAGTTATAGGGAGGGGTTATATGGAGCAATAGGAGGAGTTATAGGGAGGGGTTATATGGAGCAATGGGAGGAGTTATATGGAGCAATAGACGCTATAGGGAACGGGTATATGAGACAGTAAATACACAGACCTGAATGTTTATTCTGAAAATAACCACCACATCCTGCAGATTAAAGGGTCACGAACAGAGCCAGGGAAATTCCATACTGAGATATCCCAAGACAGCCCCTTCCCTGTCCCACAAACTGGACATCCGCCCACTGGAAGCGCAGCGAGATAAACACCGCGTCACTGTAACAGGTCACACTCAGGCACAGAGCACCACTACTTTTCATTTACACACCCAGAGTATCGCTACTTTATATTTACACACCGCTAGGAGTACCACTACTTCTTATGTGACCCTAAATATACAGTACCTCTTATTCTGAGGGGGAAAATGTTACCCATTTCCTATAATTACTCCTCCTTTGCATATAAGGTCACAACGCACCCCTAAGCTGTGCAAATACACCACAAATTAGGGATAGTACCTGAGCGTGGAACGGGGGAGCTAAAAACAAGATACCTCAAGTGGTTTTGCAGTACGGTAAGAGGGTGATCCTATAGCAATGTCTGGGGGCAGCTGATGTATACAAGAGTGCAATCCTAAGTGTATAGGGGCAGCTCATGTGTGTAAGGGGAGGTCCTATAGGAGTCTATAGGGCAGCTGGTGTGTGTAAGGAGGTTCATATGTCTATAGGGACACCTTGTGTGTGTAAGGGGGACTCCTATAGAAATCTATAAGGCAGCTGGTGTGTGTAAGGGGGGATGCACGAATGAAAGTAGAAAGTGTAATATTCCTGCAGCCAGAAGGGAGGGGATATCTCTCCTGGGACGCAGCGAGGGAAAGTTCAGCCGAGTTTCACTGGTTCCCACCCAGTATCCCATGGGATAGAAATCTGAGTCTCATGTAAGAGGTTTTATTCACCGCTGCACTTATAAAAAATACATTCCAGAGCATTGACATATTTAATAATGCTGTTATGAGTCCAGAAATGAAGGAGTTTAAACCTGCTCTGCCCGTTACTATATCTCTGCATGTTATTATATAGCTCTGCATGTTATTATATATCTCTGCCCGTTACTATAGCTCTGCATGTTATTATATAGCTCTGCATGTTATTATATCGCTCTGCATGTTATTAGATTTCTCTGCATGTTATTATATATCTCTGCCTGTTACTATAGCTCTGCAAGTTATTATATAGCTCTGCATGTTATTATATCGCTCTGCATGTTATTATATCTCTCTGCATGTTATTATATAGCTCTGCCTGTTACTATAGCTCTGCAAGTTATTATATAGCTCTGCATGTTATTATATCTCTGCATGTTATTATATAGCTCTGCCTGTTACTATAGCTCTGCAAGTTATTATATAGCTCTGCATGTTATTATATCGCTCTGCATGTTATTATATCTCTCTGCATGTTATTATATAGCTCTGCCTGTTACTATAGCTCTGCAAGTTATTATATAGCTCTGCATGTTATTATATCGCTCTGCATGTTATTATATCTCTCTGCATGTTATTATATAGCTCTGCCTGTTACTATAGCTCTGCAAGTTATTATATAGCTCTGCATGTTATTATATCGCTCTGCATGTTATTATATCTCTCTGCATGTTATTATATAGCTCTGCATGTTATTATATCTCTCTGCATGTTATTATATAGCTCTGCATGTTATTATATAGCTCTGCATGTTATTATACAGCTCTGCATGTTATTATACAGCTCTGCATGTTATTATACAGCTCTGCATGTTATTATACAGATCTGCATGTTATTATACAGCTCTGCATGTTATTATACAGCTCTGCATGTTATTATATAGCTCTGCCTTTAATATATCTCTCTACCTATTATTATTTCTGCATGCTATTATATCTCACTACATGTTATTATATATCTCTGCATGCTATTATATCTCACTACATGTTATTATATATCTCTGCGTGTTATTATATAGCTCTGCCTATTATTATATGTCTGCATGTTATTATATCTCTCTACATGTTATTATATCAATCTCAATGTTATTATACATCTATGCATGTTATTATATTGCTCTGCATGCTATTATATCGCTGTGCATGTTATAATATCTGTCTGCATGTTGTATCTGCATGTAATTATATCTCTTCATGTTACTATATCACTCTGCGTGTTATTAAATATCTATTCATGCTATCATATCTCTCCATGTTATTATCTCTCTTTGGGAATTATTATATCTCTCTACATGTTATTATATCTCCCTGAATGTTATTATACTGCTCTACATGTTATTATACTGCTCTGCATGTTATTATACTGCTCTGCATGTTATTATATCTCTGCATGTTATTATATCTCTGCATGTTATTATATCTCTCTGCATGTTATTATATCTCTGCATGTTATTATATCTCTCTGCATGTTATTATACTGCTCTGCATGTTATTATACTGCTCTGCATGTTATTATACAGCTCTGCATGTTATTATACTGCTCTGCATGTTATTATACTGCTCTGCATGTTATTATACTGCTCTGCATGTTATTATACAGCTCTGCATGTTATTATACAGCTCTGCATGTTATTATACTGCTCTGCATGTTATTATACAGCTCTGCATGTTATTATACAGCTCTGCATGTTATTATACAGCTCTGCATGTTATTATACTGCTCTGCATGTTATTATACAGCTCTGCATGTTATTATACTGCTCTGCATGTTATTATACTGCTCTGCATGTTATTATACTGCTCTGCATGTTATTATACAGCTCTGCATGCTATTATTTTTTTCTCTAAGGGTTAATGATCTCCGTGTCCCTCTGTGTTGAGATGGGTTTATATCAGACAGAAACCTCAGGGCAGCTCTGATCATGAGATCAATGCAGGAGCATGCTGTGGGTGAACTGCAGCGTCTTATCTTTCTGTCCCTCTTTATCTTGCTCCCCTCTCCCTCTCATCTATCCCTGCTGTCTTTTCTTCTCTCTTTTCTCACTTTCCCTCCCTTCCTCTTTCTATTTCCCACTCTCTCCTCTTTCTCTCCCTCTATTAACCTGCCTCTCTCTCACTCTCTATTCCCCTTTCTCTCTTCTCTGAGCTGTCATATATGAACATGAGGCCAGGGGATTCAGCCAACACGGGTTGTTACAGAGCGGTTTGGGATAACGGCCGAATAATATTGAGGCCGAGCGCAGTGATTGAGGATTTTACCTTAATTACCCGCCCTAAATATTTTGATAGGAACACCTGCTTGGATCAGGATATCTTAACATATTATCTGCCCCCATAGACTTCAATAGGATCCCCCTCTTATACACACCAGCTGCCATCATAGACTTCTATAGGATCACCCTCTTATACACCTTAACTGCCCCCATAGACTTCTATAGGATTCCTGTCTTACACACCTTAGCTGCCCGCATAGATTTCTATAAGATCACATCAACAGAAATCTAGTGTGTAACAAGTTTAGTGTTGTTTTAATCCATAATATAATTGACAAACCGCTACAGCTGCTCAGCACCAAGAAGTTGCGAGGAGCTAACGGGATCTGAGTATGGTATCTACAGTATTCCACAAGGTGATCATAGGACCCCAAGATCAGCCACAGCTACAAGACAATAGGAGGAGTTATTGAGAGAGCTATATGGAGCAATAGGAGGAGTTATTGAGAGAGGTATTTGGAGCAATGGGAGGAGTTATTGAGAGAGCTATATGGGGCAATGGGAGGAGTTATTGAGAGAGCTATATGGGGCAATAGGAGGAGTTATAGGAAGCAGTTATATGGGGCAATAGGAGGAATTAAGGGAATGGTTATATGTAGCACTAGGAGCTTTAGGGAGCGGTTAAATGGAGCAATAGGAGGAGTTATAGAGAGGGGTTATATGGAATATGAGGAGTTATAGGGAGCTATAGGAGGAGTTATAGGGAGCAATAGGAGTTATATGGGGGCAGGTTATATGGGAGCAATAGGAGGAGTTATAGGAAGCGGTTATATGGAGCAATATGCACGTTATTAGCAGACTTCTCTCACCGTGCTCCAGGTCACTGTTCAGTGATGGTCCTCGCTGGCCATGCTTCCAGAGACCCCAGTAAATTTCCTCTGTGCGACGGTGCAGGACCATGGTGCGGCGATGCAGGGAGAGCAGCTCATCCTCCAGCTCCTCCAGGAGGGACAGGGAGAGACGGCTCAGGTCCGAGAGCTGCAGGAGGAGGGTTACTGAGCAGCGGAGGCAGATATCCGAGAAATCCTTTACCGGAACAGGCGCAACAGGAATGGGGGATACACCTTGACCGGCGAGTGCACCCCCATATGGATCCAAGCCTGCACCTCCAAACTGACCTGAGAGAGGACCCCAAGGCTGACCTGGCATGGTCCTCAAATTTTGTTCTAGGGACACTTTCAGCTCACAACCATGAATGACCCTGGCGCGTTCTCCTGGGAAAGCCCACACCTGCTGACCCTCGGCACTGTGGCTCTGGGGCGTACGATGTACCCCCTGCCCACATTTAGCTATTCCCCAGGGGGAACGTGGGCTGACCGCTCTCTTGTAAAACGGCATCGGGACCAGGTACCCACTGCAGTACTGTTATCTAGAAGGATTTCCACCACTCCACAGTTATCCAGATGCCCACCACTTCCAGGTAACAAGAGGTCATCCACTCTAGAGATATCCAGATGGCACATCAGTTTGCGATTATCCAGATGCCCACCACTTCTAGATATCCAGATGCCCACGACTTTCACATATCCAGATGCCACCACTTCTAGATATCCAGATGCCCAGGACTTTCACATATCCAGATGCCCACCACTTCTAGATATCCAGATGCCCACCACTTTGAAGACATACAGATCTCAATAACTTGTGATATCAGCAGTGTCTGATCTCCTGCAGATTATCTAGTCCTTTAATCGCACCCTACATTCCAGTCCACTTGGTTACATTCCACGTGTTGTCTCTGTGTCTCTCTGAGAGGTCCGAGAAGAGTCGTTTCAGGTGGTAGGGTTTCTGTCCGGAACCTCTCCTGCCATCGAGAGAAGTTCCAGTCCACTCCCTGTGCATCTCCCTCACTGCCCTGTGACAGGGACACAGCAGCTGATACACACAGCACGCACACTTCATGAAGCATATTCCCACGGAGGGCTGGGCTAAAAGGAGGTGGGATTATTGATACTCCAAAACCAACACAGATTCAAACTCTCATCTCCACCCCTCGGCTTTTCGTACTAACCCTTTCCTTGCAGATGAGCCGGGAGACACAGAGTACCGCTACTTTCTATTTACCCACCCAGGAGTACCGCTACTATCTATTTACCCACCCAGGAGTACCGCTACTTTTTATTTACCCACCCAGGAGTACCGCTACTATCTATTTACCCACCCAGGAGTACCGCTACTTTCTATTTACCCACCCAGGAGTACCGCTACTTTCTATTTACCCACCCGGGAGTACCGCTACTTTCTATTTACCCACCCAGGAGTACCGCTACTTTTTATTTACCCACCCAGGAGTACCGCTACTTTTTATTTACCCACCCAGGAGTACCGCTACTTTTTATTTACCCACCCAGGAGTACCGCTACTTTTTATTGGCAAACTGCAAAGTACCACTGCTTTTTATTGACAAACTAAGGAGCCAGGACAGTGACCTGTCAGTGACATGTTTAAGGGTCAGCAACCTTACACCAGTAACATACAGACACCCACAAGAAACCACTGCCGATTTAATACGAAATAATCCATGCACGCGCTGCCCCCGCCTGCATTGAAGGTGCTGCATTCATGTATCATATGCTAGTAATAACATTGCTTGTCCAGGTCCCTGCTGATGGTTGCTGTTTATACGGGGACGCGGCCAGTGGAAGACAATGCACACACTATTCTTAACCCCGACGCTTCCTGCGGGAGGCCCGGCCCTGGAAAGGGCTTAGATAGGAAAATAAGACACATCTGTCTTATAGGCCGAAAAATCTTTTTACTTGCTGGCTTTGGAGGAATAAATGCATAATACATAAATACTGTTATTGGGCAACATTTTGCAAACACTTTCCCAGTGTCATTGTTATTCTTGAACAAATGTAACCGCCCTAACAGACAAGATTTAGCTATTTTCATTTAATTGGAAATTGAGTTTTATTTTTGGCAGGGGGCTCTGAATAGGAGGGGGGTGGGGAGGGGGGGCGAGGGAGGAGCGCTTGTAAATCAAGGTCTTTACTCATCCTCTAGCCCACCTTGTCCGCTAGAGGCTAAAAAGATGAGGGGGGCGGGGGGGGGGTTTGCCTGCGCAAAATCTTGCTCAGCACATAGTGATAATCAGACAAAAGGGGGCAGGCTAAGGAAATCAAACCCCAACCAAGTCTCAGTATATTGTGTTTAAAACTGACTTTAATTAATGATTTAAAAATAAATGTGTCAGATTTGGGTAAAAAGGCCTCAATCACCCAGACGTGCCCCTTTAAACATGTCACTGCCATTAGTATTCATTGGTCCTAGAAGGGACTGACTTTATCCGCCGAGCACATATAAATCCCACATGTTTTCTGTTTAAATTCAGTAAATATTCCTGGTAAATGATTTATGCGGGGCATGTTAAATATGGCTGCCGTCGATAAGATTTTCTAAGAAATACCTTAGAACACAGCTAAAGCGCTCGAACACACCCTAATGTCAACTAGGTCTGACCCCTTAATACACAACAAATGGTTTATTTTACGTGCTGTCACTATTCATCTTTTCCGGCTTTAATTGGGAAAGTGTTTGCTAAACAGAAAAAGGAAATACCAGGGCAGAGGGCCGAGGGGATATATGGCAACAGGTTCTAAATATAGTTCAGTTAAAAAGGATTTACTTCAAAGTTCTGAAAAGTGTGGATAGACCAGTGGGAGGACACACAATATACATCAAAGGTCGCGTGTGATATATATATATATATATATATATATATATATATATAGATAGATATAGTATATGGTGCACATGTGGAAGTGACACTCTTTGCGTAGGCACTCGTCAGCTGCATAAGGCTGCGCTTATAGTGCTGGGTATGGCGAATGTGACGTTGCGCAGTGCCGTAGCAAATACATGCAGTCCCTCGTGGGTGCCCATAGTGGGCGCAGGAGAGGAGCAGGCAGTACAGTATTTATCAGCACAGGAGAGGAGCGGGCAGTACTGTATTTATCAGCGCAGGAGAGGAGCGGGCAGTACTGTATGTATCAGCGCAGGAGAGGAGCGGGCAGTACTGTATGTATCAGCGCAGGAGAGGAGCGGGCAGTACTGTATTTATCAGCGCAGGAGAGGAGCGGGCAATACTGTATTTATCAGCGCAGGAGAGGAGCGGGCAGTACTGTATTTATCAGCGCAGGAGAGGAGCGGGCAGTACTGTATTTATCAGCGCAGGAGAGGAGCGGGCAGTACTGTATTTATCAGCGCAGGAGAGGAGCGGGCAGTACTGTATTTATCAGCGCAGGAGAGGAGCGGGCAGTACTGTATTTATCAGCACAGGAGAGGAGCGGGCAGTACTGTATTTATCAGCGCAGGAGAGGAGCGGGCAGTACTGTATTTATCAGCGCAGGAGAGGAGCGGGCAGTACTGTATTTATCAGCACAGGAGAGGAGCAGGCAGTACTGTATTTATCAGCACAGGAGAGGAGCGGGCAGTACAGTATTTATCAGCGCAGGAGAGGAGCAGGCAGTACTGTATGTATCAGCGCAGGAGAGGAGCGGGCAGTACTGTATTTATCAGCGCAGGAGAGGAGCGGGCAGTACTGTATGTATCAGCGCAGGAGAGGAGCGGGCAGTACTGTATTTATCAGCGCAGGAGAGGAGCGGGCAGTACAGTATATATCAGCGCAGGAGAGGAGCGGGCAGTACTGTATTTACCAGCGCAGGAGAGGAGCGGGCAGTACAGTATATATCAGCGCAGGAGAGGAGCGGGCAGTACTGTATTTATCAGCGCAGGAGAGGAGCGGGCAGTACAGTATATATCAGCGCAGGAGAGGAGCGGGCAGTACTGTATTTACCAGCGCAGGAGAGGAGCGGGCAGTACAGTATATATCAGCACAGGAGAGGAGCGGGCAGTACAGTATATATCAGCGCAGGAGAGGAGCGGGCAGTACTGTATTTATCAGCGCAGGAGAGGAGCGGGCAGTACAGTATATATCAGCGCAGGAGAGGAGCGGGCAGTACTGTATTTATCAGCGCAGGAGAGGAGCGGGCAGTACAGTATATATCAGCGCAGGAGAGGAGCGGACAGTACTGTATTTATCAGCGCAGGAGAGGAGCGGGCAGTACTGTATTTATCAGCGCAGGAGAGGAGCGGGCAGTACTGTATTTATCAGCGCAGGAGAGGAGCGGGCAGTACAGTATTTATCAGCGCAGGAGAGGAGCGGGCAGTACTGTATTTATCAGCGCAGGAGAGGAGCGGGCAGTACTGTATTTATCAGCGCAGGAGAGGAGCGGGCAGTACAGTATGTATCAGCGCAGGAGAGGAGCGGGCAGTACTGTATGTATCAGCGCAGGAGAGGAGCGGGCAGTACAGTATTTATCAGCGCAGGAGAGGAGCGGGCAGTACTGTATTTATCAGCGCAGGAGAGGAGCGGGCAGTACTGTATTTATCAGCGCAGGAGAGGAGCGGGCAGTACTGTATGTATCAGCGCAGGAGAGGAGCGGGCAGTACTGTATTTATCAGCGCAGGAGAGGAGCGGGCAGTACAGTATTTATCAGCGCAGGAGAGGAGCGGGCAGTACTGTATTTATCAGCACAGGAGAGGAGCGGGCAGTACTGTATTTATCAGCGCAGGAGAGGAGCGGGCAGTACTGTATTTATCAGCGCAGGAGAGGAGCGGGCAGTACTGTATTTATCAGCACAGGAGAAGAGCAGGCAGTACTGTATTTATCAGCGCAGGAGAGGAGCGGGCAGTACTGTATTTATCAGCGCAGGAGAGGAGTGGGCAGTACTGTATCAGCACAGGAGAGGAGCGGGCAGTACAGTATTTATCAGCACAGGAGAGGAGCGGGCAGTACATATCCCGCTTCAGCACAGGTAGCTCAGTGATTTCGATTGTGCAGCTGGTGATCAAGGAGGGATATCTTTAAAACCTGGCTTGCTGGAGGCTATTAAGGACATTGTTTGGCCACCGCAGGTATAGACGCTTGCGCCCGAGCCAAAATAACAGTTTCATCAACCAATTGTCTTATATTTCATGCAGATTCATAAAACGGACACAAGAGCATAAAAGGTAGAGGTTTGTTGGGGGGGAGGAGGGGGTAGCCCGGCAGGCACAAATATTGAACTCAGTGTTACTTTCAGGTGGGGGAGACCCCACTATGTCTTTTTATTCTCAGTCCCTATGATGCAGGGGTGGGCAACTCGTCCTCAAGGGCCACCAACAGGTCAGGTTATCCCTGGATTCAGCACAAGTGGCTCAACTGTGCCAAAGCAGGGAAGTCATTAAAACCTGACCTGTTGGTGGCCCTTGAGGACTGGAGTTGCCCACCCCTGCTATAATGTGTAGCCAAGTGGGACTAGCGACTTCGTAAAGCAGATTGGCCCCAGTCTTACGGTTTTAACGCATAAAAGGTGACCTGCAAGGCAATCCTAAACAGCAATGTGTAATATGGCATTTAAAGGGTGAAGCTGCTGCCCTATGAGCTGATCACGCCAGGCAGCCGGTCTTGTGGTTCGGGAAGCACACGAGGCATCTGACGGTCGGAGTGAAGATATTGACAGATTAGCCATGTGGAAACGCATGAGAGGGGCAGTTACATAACCAGCCGTGTTACACACACCAACGCTTCAATCCTAATTAAAGTCAAAACACATTCATTTTTTGAACCATGTCACTATCGTTAGTATACTGCGGTTCAGGAGGAACTGACCCTTAAAACCGGTTACTGCCATGTTGGGAAAGTCATTCTTTTAACAACAGGCACGGAGCATCTTTTGAGAGACCAGGACCTTCAGCTCTCGCCCTTACTTTCCTGCTCTTCTGCCCCATCGCCCCTATTTTCATGTATATGTAAGTTCTCGTACTGTCATTTCTTTTGTAGCCTGTTAAACATATAAAAAAAAAAATTTAACACCCAAGTTGCTCCAAAATGCTTCTCCCCCAGGCCGTGATTATACTCAAAGTGGCAGCCGGCGCCGCGCTGCCCAAAATCAAATTGCTAGAATGCAATAAACGTTTACATACCGAGCGCGACGCGCGCAGACAGGAGCAGCAACGCGCGCAGACAGGAGCCGCAGGGCGGCAGACCAGAGATTTTGTTTTCTTCTGGCGACAGTCGCGTCACGTGAGCGGGTCAGAGGGTGAACCGCTCACGGCCGCGCCTCCGTCTCCAGTACATGTTGCTCGCAACTGTGACATCACCAGATTGCGCGCACGCCCAGCCAGAGTTGGTATAATTGAATCCTAAGATAGGTCCCCAATACCCCTAAACCACCTCCGAAAACTAAACCAGCATGGACCGGATTAACAGCAAGAGCGACTTCCAAGACCCCCCCCGTGTCTGTCTGACTTGTTTGTCACGCAGTAACAGTTGGGAAACGTTAGGCAGGACACCGTTTACTGGAAGTTCGCACACAGAACAGTGTCGCGCTCTAACCAAGCATTGTGTGGTTACATGAGAGTATCTCTGCGTCGCCCAAGTCCCCGGTGCCTGCTGCAACGCACCCAGCAGGGACAAGAACCGCCCCTCAATAGAGCTGGGCCCACTAGCTCCCTTGGCCGCCACGTTGCACGACCAGTTTTACCTGGGAACAGTCATATTGTCTTCAGTACTGGCGACGAGCGCGGTGGCCCCCCCCCCCCCCCCCCCCCCGACGGTTCAGCCAATGAGGGTCAACCTGCCGGGTGACGTCATGGCCTTGCCCCCCACCACACCCCGTCATTCCCCCTGCAGCTCACAGCTGCACGCGCCCAGAAATAAAAAGGTTACTGCCATTAATACGCTCCTACTAGAAAGAACGCACACCTTAAATATAACAGCAATGCAGGAATAAAGCACTGCAATGTTAAAAGAAATAAAATCATTTTATTCAACCAGCTCTTGGCCTCTTATCTCAACATTTCAAAAAAATTCTTCGTATGCAAAAAAAAAAAAAAGAGACGATAAAGTGGAACAGATGTGAGGGCAGAAAAACAATGTCCTGAGGTCAGCTCTCTCCTATCGCCTGGAATATTTTGATAGGGGCCACTCTCCGTTTCCTCGCTGTGTATCTGAAGTCATGCAAACAGAGCCTGCAAGTCTGCACCTCCTCTGCAAGGAAGTGTGGGTGACAGAAACCGCCACGAAGAAACGGCTTGCACCGTAAGTCCGCACCTATAGTGCCCGCGACGTCACCTGTCGCTGCTAGTGAAAGTTGTATTACGCTTGATTGGTTCAGAGGCTGTCGCATGAGGCGTCAGCCCCTGAAAAATCAAATATTCCTGGCTTCCGAAAATCACAACGCTACCGCGCTTACTATAAGCGCACGTGGCGGCGACAATGCATTTGTTTTTGGCCTAAATCGCATCGCCGGCACTATAAGCGCGGCCCAAGAGAGGATCGCATCAACGGGTTGGGTGAGAAGTTCCAGTGGACATTTGAAAAAACGTGATTTGCTTCCATCAGCTGGAGTTGTATTAACTTTGCGCGATTAAATATATAAGGCGTCCAACATTGAAATCTAACGAAGCTACTCCAGCAAGGAAACAGCGGCCCCAATCAAAATATTACATAGGAGAGCAGTTACGAGGAAGCATACTTCAGAAGGACTTTTTATACCTCACATCTGTTGCACTTTCTTGTTTGCATATTAAGAAAACATTTAAAAAATAGAGATGAGGCCAAGCAAGAGCTGGTTGAATAGGGTTTTTTTTTTTATTTTTAAACATGAGCTTCATTCCTACATTGTGGTTTGATTTTGTACTTGTGATGGGCACGGCATGTAATAACACCATTACAGTAACCAACATCTATTACCTAGGAGAGTGCTGTACACCAGAGGTTTTTTTACTCCTCCCCATAATGTCGATGTCATTAGTACACTTTGGTCCTAGGAGCGACTGAACCCCTTAAACATGCCACTGCCTTTATATTCTGCACACACCAGGCCGGCGACCTGAAACCCATTTTACTTGCGGTTCCCCTGTGTTGCACGCTGCTCGGGGCAATGCTAGGTATATTAACTGCCGCGTACAAGAAAGCCAAGGAGCAGAGGATTATTGGTAAAGATGTTTATTTTGTAAAGGAAGAGACAGGAGTTTAACGGTTTAACCGCTGCTCTGCTTGGCTGCCAGCCTTTTGTCTCTCTCCTCAGCGATGGTCAGACGGATACCCTTTCCACGGGGCAAGGAGATCCAGGGCTTGTTACCCTGTAGGGGGGAGCGAGGGGGACAGGATTAGAAACAGGAAAACAATGCACTGAAGTGGGATGTGTCGTGTAGAATGACATATGCTGCTGTCTTTTCGGCCAGGCCTTTGAATAGGGGAAGGGTGTTAATCAATCAAGTGTTTACTCAACCTGCAGCCTACCCTGTCCCTGTTAGAGCCAATAAGGAGACAGGGACTGTGCCTGCGCAAACTCCTGTTTAGCACAGTGATATCACACAAATGGGAGCAGCCATGTTAACAGGCTTTATACAAGGATTTAAAATGATACAGGACAGATTCAGGTAAAGGTATCAATCATCCCTTACATAGGCTGCTGCCATTAGTGCACTTTGGTCCTAGTATGGACTGAGCCCCTTAAATGTGATTAAGGGGTCACACCAGGGTGAGTGATGCCTTTTTAACCACATCTCAAATTTAATTATGAAAATCATTTAAACCTTGTTAACATGGTGAGCTGAGATTTGGGACGAGTTTGCAACACGAGTTTGCACAGGGAAAGCCCCCTCCTCATCTTCATTGGTTCTTTGATTAGGAAAGAAAACACTTAATTGACAAACGCCCACACATTCAGAGGCCCACAAGAAATACAACTTTCAATTAATGTCCAAACAAAAGCAACCAGGTGTTTTCTTTTAGCATGGTTAGATAAGTCAATTTGACTGTTAACCCTTTAAGTGACTCACTGAAGCACAGTGTACATCCTGAAGTTCCACCCCAGAGGCCCTTTGCTTGTTTTTTTAGTGTCTGTGGGAGCTACACTGAAGGGGCGGCCCATTCCCATCACTCTTGGTCCGGTCCAGGAAGCGGTCACATGATCCGTCAGTGCGGGAGGGCTCGTTTTTAGCTAGCTATGTGGGATTGCACCTGTAAAGCGGTAGCAGGGAAAGAACTCACTTTGCCGATGACGAAGATGTTGGAAAGCCTGGTGGCAAAGCTGTTGCCGTTGGCATCTTTCACGTGGACCACGTCGAATGAGCCGGGGTGTCTCTCTCTGTTGGTGATGACACCGATACGACCCAAGTTGGCACCGCCAGTCACCATGCACATGTTACCTGCGGACAGAGAGGGGGCGAGGATGATCTGAATGGTCCACGCTAGTGCCACTCTACTCCCCCCATCAGGATGGAAGGGGGAAGGCTGGAACAGGTCAACAAGTACCGCATGGGCAGGAGGAGAGGGGGAATACAACAAAGGAGGAGTGCGGGGGCAACAAAGGAGGAAAGACAGAAGGGGGATAGTGGAGCATGGGGAATTACCAGAGAATGGAGGGGGTTACACGACAATAGTCACAGGGGGCAGAAAGACACACAGGGTGGGGGGATATGAGAGAAATGAGGAGCATGGAGGGGTACATAACAAATCAAGGAGAGGAAGGCAGAGCAGCAGCCCAGTGTGTGTTATGCCACACTCACTAGTGTCAAACTTGATGAAGTCTGTGATTTTGCCAGTCTCCAGGTCAATCTGGACGGTGTCGTTGACCTTGATCAGGGGGTCGGGGTAGCGGATTGTGCGGGCGTCGTGGGTCACCAGGTGGGGGATCCCTTTTGTGCCCACCCAGGTCTTCCTCACCTTGCACAGCTTGTACTGCAAGGAAAGTCACGACAGCTCTTTACTACCAGAAACTGCATTTTAAGGGTCAGCCCCATTTAGGAGCCAAGTGACCTAATGACAGTGACGTCTTAGGCTGCGCTTATAGTGCCGGTGACCGTCAATGACATCCAATAATATCCCATTAATACAAGTTTAAGATTCACTTGCTGTCATTTATTATCCTAGATTGGTGTATTACCCAACAGTAGTGCTATGTAGGACCAAAAGGGGCCCAATGTCCGTGAACAGTTTAATGCGCTTATGGGTCAGTCCAAAAGCCTGACATGATAACACACACCTTGGCCTCCTCCGCTGTGATCCTGTGCACTGCAAACCGGCCCTTGGTGTCGTAGACCAATCGGAAGTGTTCGCCCGTCTTCTCGATGCTGATCACATCTGCATGAAAGAGAGCAGATGTCAGCTGATGACGCAAAGTTCCCCTAGCGTTGCAGTCTCCCCCACACACTGAGGGCAAGGAGGCCACTGGAGCGCTTTCTCAACCTTTGAGTGCCCCAAGATGTAGTCACTATGTCACGGGGCCCTCGACGTAGTGACATGCCCAAGGACGGTTGTTTTTCCTGGTTAGATCGCCGCCCGTGTGCCCACGGAGCACAGGACGCAATCTGCCCTGTGCAAAATTGCAGGGGTTGACCCCTTCCGTTTTATGAAAAATGTCCACTGCCGTCACATGACCGAACCGTGCGGGAGGGGCCCTCGCACTCCGGTACCACGACTCCTCAAGCTCTCAAAGGGTTAAACACGTCTTTTCTATTCTGATGACAAAAGCCGACTTCATCGCTCCGGCCTCTCCTGTTAGTTCATCTCTAACAGTGACAGCGGCTCATTACTAAGGATTCACTGGAGAGAACATAAAAAGCAACTTTGAAGAGGAGCTAAGGGTAAAATTGTCTCTAATAATAATAATAAGTCTGGTTGAAGACTGCATGGAAAACAGCTCTATGCTGCCTGAAGTGAAGCAAGTGAGAATAAGCAGCAGTAGTTCCCATCTGGACACTGTACTGCAGGCTTTGTGCCCCTTTAAATGCAAATGGAATGAACATCAATGGGGGAGGGGGAGAGCTATTCTGTCTGAAACGGTGTCAGTAGAAATTGCTGTGTGCTGCGCAACATTCTGTAATTGTGAAGCGCGTTGTCTCAATGGGGGGGGGGGGGAGGGAGAGAATAGTACGATATGAAATAAAGTAATTAAAGTGCTTCACACTCAGGGAACAGCACCTTTAACATTCTGTATTAATCACGTTGTGCACCCAGGCTGCTGATTGAGAAGTACAGAGCTGGCAATTCAGTGGTCTCTGAATTGAAACAGGATTGCTACCAGAAACTATGATTATAGCAAGTAGAAATAAGGAGGTCCGCAATGAAGATTAGGGTCTTGCCTCAAAGTAATTACACCACAGATAGCAGAGTGTGGACATGCACGCAAGTGAGAATACACATCTGTTTCAGCTTCCTCCATTAAGAAGAGGTGCCCCATATACGAGGAGGCCCTAAAACCAGCTCCTGATGCGCTTTCAAGTTTCATTACCTCTGGGTTTTTTAACAGGTAGAAAGCAAGGGGTCTTCCGGGCTAGAACCACGTTAACTTCGGCCCCAGGCCCTGCTGCCCGAGATACTTAGAACCTAAAGGGGCTGCCGGTAGCAGCCACAGAAAATGTCTGTTTAAAGGTTTGACAGCCAATAGAAGTCACAAGGGATTTCCTGGCTTATTGGCCCGTGGGACCTTACAACAGATTTGCGATACCAGCATCACCTTCAGATACAAGTATCTCGGGGAGCAGGGGGGCCCCGGGGCTCAAATGAATGCAGTTCAGCCCTGGAGAACCGGCTCCCATCGGGGTAGAGGTAAAGTTCCTATAACCACAGAATAAATTCACTAGCACACCCAGACATTAAAAAGGAGCAGAACCGCAAATGTCCTCCCCGTGTGAGGAGCAGGGGGGTCCCCGAAGCTGAACCGTGTTAATTTAGGCTCCGGGGCCCCCCTTGCTTCGGTAGTATGCCTGGCTCGGTCTAGACTATGAAGGCCTAAATTTCCCACGTTATGAGCCAATAGGAAGCTGCAAAAGCTTCCTTTAGGTCCGTGTGACACGGGAGATTTAAACTTTCACTGAGCACAGGCGGAGGGACACAGAGCTGAAATTATCACAGTTTAGCTCCGGAGACCCCCTGCTTCCCACACGGGTGGGAAGCAGGGGGTCCCATGCAAATGGAATGCTGCTTTAACCCTTTGGGTGCCCAGGGACGTAGCCAGCATGTAATGGGTCCCGCAATCCAGAGCGCAACCTGAAACACAGAGGTCACATGCTCACGATTTGCCGGAGGTGCTGTGGCCCCTCAGGCAACCAAAGGGTTATACATACTTACACATAGCGACACGAACAATCTAAAATGCACAACACTGTATACAGATTGGGGCACGCACAACAATACACTGAAACTGATCCATACACAATCGAACATTGATATAGAAAGAATTTGATGTCCGATAAGAACCATTTGGCCCAGTGTGTCGGAATGGGACGATTGGCAGTGACCAAACTGCCGCCGGAACATGCAGGGCAGCCCGCGGTGATCTCTGCCGCGTGCCTGACCAGCCAGGTCTGCCAAATACATGTTTAAACATCCCACACGGGACCGCTACACTGCATAGCAGAGACCAGCCGGACATTTAAACACGCACTTATGAGACGAGGCTGTCAGGGGAGGCAGACATCGCCGCGACGGCGTTTTGGTCGCAGCCAAACACCCTAGACCGCTGTGTGCCCCCATTTTCCAGCCTGCTGTAAAATCTCAGACACGGTTAGATCCTGTGATTCCTTTTTTACTTAGGATAGCTGTGGGTCTATCCCAACTCCCTGTGCAGGGAGGCTCTTCCCCAAACCCACCGCCCTTTCCATGAAGCACTTCCTCACATTTCCCGAGCCTCCCACCCTCCAGCGTCACATGACCTTGTTAAACCACTTCTCTCTAAAACATACTTACTTTTTTTGTACTTCGTTGAAACCCTTTATGTATTTGCAAGTTTCTATCAAACCCCCCTTCTCTGCCCCATAGACAGCCACAGGTTCCAACTCACTCAGTGGAGAAGGAGGGGCTCAGTGAGTAAAGACACTGACTGACACAGATTGCTGCAGGAGAGCCTGGTTCAATTCCCGGTGTCGGCTCCTTGTGACCTTGGGCAAGTCACTTTATCTCCCTGTGCCTCAGGCACCAAAAACATAGATTGTAAGCTCTACGGGGCAGGTACCTGGTGCCTGCAAAATGCCTCTGTAAAGCGCTGCGTACAATTAGCAGCGCTATACAAGAGCATGCTATTATTACTATTATTATCACAACTTGCAGAAACCCTACAACACCCTCCAGAGCCAAAACCGTAACTAGATCAATTAAGACACCCGGATTCCACCCGTCACTGCTCACCCATGAAGCCGGCAGGGTAGGTGATGTCCGTGCGGACCTTCCCGTCAATCTTGATGAAACGCTGCATGCAGATCTTCTTGACCTCATCCCCAGTCAGGGCGTACTTCAGCCGGTTCCTCAGGAAGATGATCAGGGGTAAGCACTCGCGTAGCTTGTGGGGGCCAGTGGACGGACGAGGAGCCTACGGGGGGGGGGGAAAGAGAGTTGGGTGATCCTATGACTGGGATGCAGCAGATGTGGTTACCGCTCGCAATAGGTTCTTGTGGCTGAAGCTGTAGCTTTGGTAATGCCTTTGAAGTGGTAGATCCCGAATCAAATCCCATTGTCAACTGTTGCGCTAATGCTCCACAGAGCTTACAATCTAAAATGGAGCTCCCATATGGTTGAGCGCTCCAATAGAAATGGGAACGCAACCCGCTGCCCCCAGAAAATGAGCATTTGTAGCATGACATACAGTGAACACCGTAAGGGCTCCTAGAGTGTGCTGGCCCTCATAGGGGTTAGGGAACAGCATTAGGGCAGCCTAGTGGTTAAGGACACCGGGAAACTGGTAGATACTCACAAAGACGCCCGTCAGTTTATCCAGCATCCAGTGCTTGGGGGCGGCAACGCGCTTCAAATGCTTCTTCGGTCCGCGAGCCTTGGAGAGGAAAAGGAACACAGTTAATATACAAGCAGGAAAAGCTACCAAAACTGTTAACGGGTCAGTGCCATGTAGGAATAAATTGACCTGACTGACATGGTTAATGGTTTAAATACAGGCTCAGTCCCATGTAGGAACAAAGTGACAGTGACGTGTTTAATGGACTAAAAGGACAGTCCTACAAAGGAGCAAAGTAATTATGAATCCGTTAGACAGATCAATAAGAGCCGATACGCTGAATGTCCGTGTTCCCGAAGAAAATAAACATTTATCACCAGATACAACGTAAAAACGTTCACGTAAGGGGGGTTAAATCTAAGAAACGATTACACCAATTTTTAAAGCCAGCTGTGTGACTGACCCTTTATGCCAGCAGAAAACATTGCATATAAACAGCCTAATGTGGCTACTCTATTTCTATGAACCACAGGAGTGCCAACCCATGGCAACTTAACTTAAGCATGGTAATATGACCCAAAAGAAGCCAAACTGCAACACTTGTACTGCTGGTACTGTACATTCGATTAACCCCTTCATTGAGCTTGTAGCAGATAAACGGGTACTATTCCATAACATCACCTTATAAAAACCAACAGCATTATACTCTAGGAGGTGACATCTTTATGAAGGTAACAAAGCATATAATTTGTAGTCCCATATTCCCATTGAAAATATAAATTGGCCTACCGAAATCCTCTTAATGGGGCCATTTCATAAACATACTGTTGAGATGAGGTACTTGGGAACTGTATACCCCCGTCAGGCCATAAAGCCACCTCTCCTACTCAAATCAGAGGGAATTTACCATTGACATGTGGTTTGATCATACATAACATCCTATAAGTGAATTTAGTGAGGCAGTGGTGGTAGGAAGGTGGGTCAAATTTTACTTTGAGATCACAGATTAATTAACCAGAGAAAGCAGAATAAGACAAGTTACATAGTTCCTATATATAGATGTTTATAGGACATCATCCTAATGGTATCCCATAAACCCAATGACAGGCCTCATTAATTAAGAGGACACAGGGAGTTAAAACATGCCCCATGGAAGGGTCCTTTATACCCCAGAGCAGGCAAATTCTGCCCCCACCTCTGGTTTATAATCTACCCCCATGCTAGATCACCCATGTCCCTCACAGGCCCTACCATTCACTCCTGTAGCTGTGCCGTCAATGGCGGCTTCAGCTCCCTATCCCTCCCACCCTACACATTCAGCAGTTCGCCTGTAGCCTCCCCGGCTCGCAGCCTGCTAATATCGGGCGGGTCTAACAGCTCGCGGTCCCTGCCCTGCGCCAAAGCGTTGGGGAAACCCGAGGAAGAGAGCAGGGAGTAGGATGGCGGCAGATAGAAATCAGGGGGGAGAGAGAATCAGTCTCACCATGGCTGCGTCTGTAGGGGAAAGGGCCTCCTTCTTCCGGTCCCGCTGTGATAACGGTGCGCGGCAGACGGCAAGCAGGAAGGGACAAACCTATGCGTGGTGCGCTTCCGCCTGCACTGCACCCTGCTGGCCGGAGGATAATACTTCGGGCACTTACATGTAAAGAATACATTACTGTCTGCATACAGTATACAGGTGGCCCTTCGCCATCTGACGGTCCGTTATCCATCGAATGGATTATCCAGCGCCAGATAATGCATTCCGCTGAACGCATTATCCGCCGCGGATTAACATTGGATCCGCTATCCGACGGCGGTAGCGGGACACATTCCGGCAGATAACCGAGCACCACCTGTATCTATAATATAAGTATCTATATAAATCTCTATCTCTGTATGTATATAAACTTGTATAGTTACCAGAGTAGCCAGAACTGGTCCGGTGGTCCGGTGACAGAGAGACAGCACACAGTGGTATACAAAAAACTGTATTAAAGATAGCGCAGGACACCAAAACCAACATTTCGGTCCTCAACAGGGACCTTCCTCAGGGTAGTGAAATATATATATATATATTAAACAAAGTCAGTCGGCACTTCCATAAGCAGAGATGTATGGGTAGGTGCAAGTCCCATAAAGTAAAGACATGACAGCGATACCGTGTTGATGCCACGAAATCAGGAGACCGCACTCAATGTTGTAGCAGGTAAAGTATA
The DNA here is from genome assembly GCF_040206685.1 of Ascaphus truei. NCBI lineage: Eukaryota > Metazoa > Chordata > Amphibia > Anura > Ascaphidae > Ascaphus > Ascaphus truei. Next base: position 31,834,943 of record NC_134498.1, read on the forward strand.
TATTAATGACAAGGCACAAAAATCAAAAGTTGCGAACGTTGCAAACGTTAGATTTTTGTTCTTGTCATAAATATATACTTTACCTGCTACAACATTGAGTGCGGTCTCCTGATTTCGTGGCATCAACACAGTATCGTTGTCATATATATATATAGCAACTGTAAATATTACTGTATGTTCATTTGCATGTCTTAGACAGGTCTGCAACCCTGTCTTTCCCCATTGTCACCCAGCATACAGCACTTCCACTGCAGCAAGGGATTCTGGGAAATGACATGCAAATGAGCACTCAGTGCCACCTTTTGTCTCAAGCTCGTATTACACAAGCCAATCCTCAAGCCAATGCATGCTGTTTTAAACACAGCTTTTAAACAGAGGCTGGGATGAGATGCAAATATATATATATATATAGTACAAAAGACAGAAAAAATTGCAGCGCCTATATACAATATATAAGTGGAATATAAAGTGCAATATATATGTGATAATGCACCACCATAGATTGCAATTTACAAGTACGGTACTCTAGTGAGACAATATATATATATATATATATTATTGTATTGTATGTCTTTATTTATATAGCGCCAAAAGTGTACTCAACGCTTCACAAAGAATACAGTACAGGGAATTATAATAATACAATAAGTGCAGCAAAATCAAACAATAGGAAAGGAAATCCCTGTCCCGAAGAGCTTACAATCTAAGAGGTTTAATGGGAAATTTACAGAGACAGCACGTGAGGGAATAAGTGCTGTAGATGTCAGTGCTTTGTCACAAATATATACATATTACATATATATATATATAGCAAATGGAAATATTATGGTGTGCTCATTTGCATGTCTTAGACAGGTCTGCAACCCCACCACTTATTATTTGAAATGCTTCAAATGAACAGCGTTGGAAAGGACAAGAAGAACAATATAAGGCCTCGGACATGGTGCAGGGAAGAGCGCTGGGCAGCGCTGACGCTCATGCTCCTGCTCAAGCAGGAGCGTTTTTGTGTCCCTGCATGAGCGTCAGCGTGCGCGCTTGTAAAGCCGTGTGAGAGCCGGGCGGGAGACGGGGCTAGTGCGCCATGGCACAGCGCCGACGTCACGGGCTGCCATTGGCTTTAAGCAGTCACGTGACGGGCCCTCCGCTTCCCTCAGCGGCAAAATGTAAACTTGCCTGTCTCCTGCATTTCCACACCCCTCCGCACGCATGCGGAAGCGGCTCCTAAAGCTGCGCTGATTACAGATGCAGGGGGTAAGTGCATCTGCTTAGCGCGGCTCAGCACGACTCAGCACGGTCTTTTTGACCATGGTCCTGGCCTAAGAATGGCAATCAGCACGGACTGCTGCTTTAAAGCTGAATCATTTATTGCAGTTTACAAATAAATTCCTTTTTCTTTGCTTGGGATCCAGCAAGTTTTTCCTACAAAAAATATCACTGCCACAGTGTCTGTGTTATGGTATATCAGTGTGTGTATGTATCAGTGTGTGTGTGTATGTATCAGTGTGTGAGTGTGTATGTATCAGTGTGGCTGTGTGTGTATCAGTGTGTATGTGTTATTGTATATCAGTGTGTGTATGTATCAGTGTGTGAGTGTGTATGTATCAGTGTGGCTGTGTGTGTATCAGTGTGTATGTGTTATTGTATATCAGTGTGTGTATGTATCAGTGTGTGAGTGTTTGTATCAGTGTGGCTGTGTGTGTATCAGTGTGTATGTATCAGTGTGTCTGTGACTGTATCAGTGTGTCTGTGTGTGTGTATTTCTGTGCACATTATTATATCGCTCTGAGTGTTATTATAAGGCTGCGTCCATAGAAGGACAGGCAGCGCTGAGACGCGCGGACGCTCCGCGCTGAGCCCCGGCATCCTCAATGAGGATGTCTTGAGAGGGGGCTCCCGCGAGCGTCCGCAGGCGTGCTGAGGAGTTGGGTTTTTCAGACGACAGCCAAGCTGTTTTTCTGCGCGCTGTCTTCTGAAAACATCCAATCAGCGCAAAGCAACGTCAACGTCACGGCGCCGTGACGTCGGCGTCGTGACGTTGACGTCAGTACGTCGCGGGCTATTGGCCCAGCGACGTCACTGCCCCGCCTCCCCCCGCCTCCCGATTGCGCCCGCTGGCTCACCTGCGTGTGCATGAAATCGCACAGGCTTCAGCAGGCGAGCCTCAGCGTAAGCGCGCCTCAGCACTGCCCCCATCTCTATGGACGCAGCCTAAGACTGCATGTTTTTATATCTCTGCATGTTATGATATCTCTCAATGTTATTATATCTCTCTATCTCTCTGCGTGTTATTATATCTCTGCATGTTATGATATCTCTCAATGTTATTATATCTCTGTATGTTATTATATCTCTCTATCTCTCGATGTTATTATATCTCTCTGTGTGTTATTATATCTCTCTGCATGTTATTATATCTCTGCATGTTATTATATCTCTCTGCACGTTATTATATCTCTGTATGTTATTATATCTCTCTATCTCTCGATGTTATTATATCTCTCTGTGTGTTATTATATCTCTCTGCGTGTTATTATATCTCTCTGCATGTTATTATATCTCTCTGCATGTTATTATATCTCTCTGCACGTTATTATATCTCTGTATGTTATTATATCTCTGCATGTTATTATATCTATGCATGTTATTATATCTCCCAATGTTATTATATCTCTGCATGTTATTATATCTCTCTGCATGTTATTATATCTCCCGATGTTATTATATCTCTCTGTATGTTATTATATCTCTCTGCGTGTTATTATATCTCCCGATGTTATTATATCTCTCTGTATGTTATTATATCACTCTGTGTGTTATTATATTGCTCTGCATGTTATTATATCTCTCTGCATGTTATTATATCTCTGCATGTTATTATATCGCTCTGTGTGTTATTATATTGCTCTGCATGTTATTATATCTCTGTATGGTATTATATCTCCCGATGTTATTATATCTCTCTGTATGCTATTATATCTCGCTGCATGTTATTATATCTCTGCATGTTATTATATCGCTCTGTGTGTTATTATATTGCTCTGCATGTTATTATATCTCTGTATGGTATTATATCTCCCGATGTTATTATATCTCTCTGTATGCTATTATATCTCGCTGCAATGCATTGCTGGCCCCTCTGGCAAAAAAGGGGTTACGGGCTTGAGTATAATTTAAAACATCTGACCTCATTTCTGCTCTGGCAGTGAAGTGGTTAACCACGCTGTGCCTTTAAATCCCTGATCAGCACACTGCCTGACCCTATATAAGAGGGGCAGAAGCAAGCAATGCTTTTCCCTGCCTTAAAACACAGAACAGCTCATTTTCCTTTTTTATTTTGAAGACAATACCCTTCTTATAAGCCCCCACTGAACTCATTTCCCCTGACCCCAGATTTAGGTGAGACTGGGATTCTGAAATCAGCTTGTTTTGCCTCATTCATATATAGGGTAGGGTAACAGGACTGAATGTCTATGCGTCATTTGCACAGAGAGGGGGTTGGGGGTTCATATTAATGGCCCTACATGCTCCTCCCTTTTTCTAATTGATGGGTGCACCTGGGTGAGAAAATGACATTTCCTGTGGTAGTTGTGGGCCCCATTTCCCTAATCCCCCTCCACAAAATGACCCTATAGCAGTCTGAGCCCTATAGGAACAGCCAGGGGTATCCCATAGCCCTCTGCGTGCGGCTGACACACCATGACCCCAGGACTGACCCACCGCTTGCTGCTATTCCTCCTGTTCCTGACCGCGCTCACGCCCCCAGCTGCCAGAGGGAACGGGGGGAGGGCATTGGAGCGGTCCCCCTCGCTGCCGCTGATCCGTGCGCTGTTGGAACACGGGCCGATCGCGCCACGCAGGGCGCTGAAGCAGGAGCTGAGCCCCCACCACCTACGCTTCATGCTGGAGCTGTACAGGAGGTCGGCAGATGGAGACGGGAGACCCAGGGTTGGCCGGCAGGCAGGACCTGCGGTGAGGCTAGTGAGACCCGTCGGTCAGTCGTCGCTTTCTGTTACTGGTGAGTGGCTATAGTGTGTCGGGATAGAGAAACATGGCTGCCCTGCTTGTCCATAATATTCCGCAGCGCTGGCAGCGTAAAGATCATTTTGCCCAAGAACTTGCAACCTAAATTCTTTTTACTGGCAGCTCAAAACTGGTAGTAAGGATTCCAACGAGGATCACCCACTTTAAAGACAGCGTTAACGGTACTGAGCCGCTCCTGTTACCACTGCTCAGTCTGCAGGGTTATTGTAGACCTGGACAGTAAGACGAGGTAGCTCAGTGGTAATATCACTGCCTTTGAAGTGGGTGAGCCTGTTTTGTAAACTCAGTTTCACCTCTCCTGGTGACCGTGGGCGAGTCACTATCTCTGCGCTTCCAGAATTAGATTGTAAGCTCTTTGGGACAGGGAATCACTATACCTCCAGCAATCTTCTGTACTGCGCTACCTGAACTGTGGTGTCGTCATTCTCAGCCCAGGCGGGATATACAAGTGTTAACCTTGATTCCTACTCCGGGTTTTGCAGTTGGGATGCTTTGTGTAAGGCCTCCCATATTAACCCCTCATAAATCTATATATGGCTCAAATAGGTGACATTTTGTAGTTTAGACCTTTTTTGTGTCTCCCCTCCACCCCAGACTCCCGAACTGTCGTACTTGCCCATTCAGTCCAGGTTTTTAAACTGTGGTGTCTTTTTTTCTAGCCATCAGTGAGTTCCTACTCCAGTTCTGTTTTTAAGTCTTTATTTCTCAGCCAGGGCTACGGTGACCCAGAATGCAATGGGACTCTAGTTGGGAAAAGATGGACTGGATTAAGGTCTCATGATAACATGGAATGAATGCAGGGGCCTGGGTGTAAGTAGGTGTTGACAATGTGACTATGTCATTCTTATTCATATCCCAGTGCATTCACCTTGTGTCAATGGGAAATGTAGATTGAAAACCAGGACTGGACTAAGATCTTGCTGGATCTCATGGATCTATAGTGGGAATCCTGCATCCACTGTGGATTCCAGTAGTCCAGGCTTTTACACCAACCATCCAACTTTCAAAGCTGTAACTAGGTGGACATCTCTGAAGGATTAGGAGCCAACATTCAGCATTACTGATCTCACTCCACGTTCTCATATAACTTTGAGCCGGTCCATGTGTTCTAACTCCAGTCTCGGAGCATTCTGGCCCAGCGCGGCCCTGACTGACGCCCTATTGAAAATGGAGACCGACAATCAGGACTGGATTTATCTCGCCTTTAAGCAGAGCTCTGATGCCAATATGCAGCAGCCGTCAGTGATTTTAGTCCAGTCAATTACAGTGACCTGTTCAAGGGGTCAGTCCCTCCTAGGAGCTAAGGGTGCCAATGGCAGGGACAGGATTAAGGGATCACAGTGATGCATTTTTTTGTTTTTTTTTACCGGTATCTGAGACCTTTATACTTTTTTTTTTTTTTTTTTTTTTTTTTGTGCCTTATTTAAAGCTGCCATTTAAAAAAATAAAAAATAATAATAATTCAATTAAAAAAAAAATCCCATTCAATACGTGAATCAATACAATCTGCACACTGACAAGTGATTAACTAAGTTGCCGATCGATCCGTTCTCCTGTAACCGATCGCTGAATCGGGGCTTATTTAATTCACTGTTAGGGCTGCACAAAAGTACCCAAGATGCAAAGTTTTGTGTGGAAGATCATGTGACCAGGCAGGCACTAGATACAATTGGTGCACTGCTTGAGGGAGGGCGGGGCTCAAGAGCCAGAGCCTGTCTCAGAAGAGGAAGGGGGTGTGACTTTGTAGATGGTTTCTTTAGAAACAAAAATGCTTGTTACATTATTAAAAATGTCTTTAAATATTTTTTTTTTTAAATGCTACAAGTATTTTCTCATAGTACAGAACTGTTTTATTTAAAAAAAAAAAAAAAAAAAAGGATATTGCTTGAACTGAAGCTTTAAAGTAGCATTTCTTGCAAAATTCTTTATTTAAAAAAAAAAAACCAGTTCTGTATTCGATAATACTTACTGCATTTGCATAATAAAGGTCACTCTATGCATTAAAAAAAAAATATGTATTAAGCTTCCATGGGTTGTTATAGCAACTATTTAGGAAGTCACAGCAGTTCCTCTTTGGAAATAAACAGCCATACTGCACGCCCTGAGAAACGGGACCTTCACTGATCCCAGGAAAACTGATGGATCGGCAGCTTCGATAATTATATTGCATTAATTAAAACAAAAACAGAAATCGGGCAGGAGAAAATACCCCTTTTAAAGGTAGTTTGTAAACGTGATGAGTTGAGACTCGGCCAGGGCTTGATAGCCTCTTCCTCAGTGTTTCTAACTCTAGTCCTAAGGACCTCTAGCAGTGCAGGATTTAAGGATATCCCTGCTTGGGCACAGGTGGTTCAGTGAAAACGATTGAGCCATCTGTGCTAATGTGAGGATAAGTAGAAAAATAAGGCAGTGCACTGCCCAAAGTAACAGAAGGAGGCTCATGGTTTTTAGGAACAAAAAAATAGATTTATTACATAAAAAGTGGACAAAAGGGTCCCACCTAGGCCGCAGCAGGGGTCCACCAACGCGTTTCAGGCAAAAATGCCCTTTATCAACACCTTGATAAAGGGCATTTTTGCCTGAAACGCGTTGGTGGACCCCTGCTGCGGCCTAGGTGGGACCCTTTTGTCCAGTTTTTATGTAATAAATCTATTTTTTTGTTGCTAAAAACCGTGAGCCTCCCTCTGTTACTTTGGGCAGTGCACTGCCTTATTTTTCTACTTGTTCCTGCCATCACCTGGGAGATTGCAGCCTGTGAAGATTCTGAGATTGGATACTCCAGGAGAAACTGAGTGAGTTCACTTTGTGGGTCGCTGTACCCCTTTTTTTCTCTGATATATGGGACGTTGGTCTGTACTATTTATTTATGGTGCCGCTGGCATTAGGTACTAGTCCCCTAACCCTATTAGGGCTTCGTTATGCTATATGCTTACATTGAAAGAGTTTATCCTAAACCTCAGTTTATTATGCCAAACAGGACTTGTTTTTTCTGATGCACTGGCTTTCTACACAACCTAATGTGAGGATAGTCTTAACCTGGACTGTTAGGGGTCCCTGAGGACTGGAGCAGGGAACAGCTACTCCCTTGGGCTAGATGTCATTGTGTTCAAGAGTTTGCATAGGCAAATCTTCCCCCTATCTTTATTTGCTGTCTGATAGACAGGGTGGGAGAAGGTTAAAGGAAACACTTTGACAAACACTACCTCAATTCAGAGGCCCTTAAGGAAAGCCGTACTGTATGTAATTAATAAAACCAAAGAAAGCAAATCACTGCTTGTGATTGGTTAGATTTGTTTAGGGAAGTCGCTCTTCTATCCTTTACAAAAGGTTTTCTGGTTGGCTTCATGGGATTGCACCATTAAGGAAGACTGTGGTGGTGCTAAATGGTTTTCAATTTTTGTGAGCTACATGGAATTGAACCCTTAATGGTGTATTTATAATGGATGTAATGCAGAAGTTGGGGTGGCGTTGGTGGTGATGAGAAATTAAGCGTTTATTTCTCCCCCCTCTCTCCAAAGGCTCCTGGCACGTACAGACTCTGAAATTCAACCTCCAAGGGATGGTAGATGCTCAACGGTTGGTGAGGGCCACGGTGATGTATCCTCTCGGACTGTTCTTGGGTGACACTCGCTTCTTCTGCAAGGTGGACCTATTGCCCAATGAAGGGCTCAACCTCAACAGCAGAGTTCCTGCTAGAAACCGGAAGTGGGCTGAGACAGATCTCACATTCCATCTCCAACCACTGGTGGAAGAGCAAAGGGAGACTTTGAACTTTCAGCTACAGCTTATGTGCAGGAAGGCTGGGAGAAGCCCTCGGAAGCCGGTGGCCGTATCTTCCTCCCACGTCCCGTTCCTGCTGCTGTATCTCAACCACACATTGCAGAGTTCAGCCTCCGAGGATACGGTAGTCTCGTCAGAGCTAGGGAAGGGTATACCAGGCCTGCTGACCAGGAAACCACGTCAAGCAGGGACTATAGGCATCAAACTTCCAAGGTACTTCAACCAAAGCAGACAAGCCAAGAACCAGTGCGTGTTACGCCCGCTCTGGATCAGCTTCCACCAGTTGGGATGGGACCACTGGATCATTGCCCCACATAGGTACAACCCTGGCTACTGCAAGGGAGACTGCCCCAGACTCCTCCACTCTGGGTATAACTCCCCCAATCACGCCATCATACAGAACTTCATCAACCAGCTTGTAGACGGTAACGTCCCGCGGCCATCCTGTGTCCCGTACGCGTACGGTCCAATCAGTGTCCTTATGATTGAACCTGGAGGCAACATCCTTTACAAGGAGTATGAAAACATGATGGCAGAATCTTGCACATGCCGGTGAAGTGGGGAAGACCCTTGTCCCCCTGAAAATGTACAAGCACTTTATAATGCCACTTTAATTACTGTTTAGTATACTTGTGTAAGGTGTATGTTTGTGTGTGTGTGTTTGAGAACTATTGGTGAATCAACCCTGCAAATGTGAAATATGAGTAGCTCTGGCCCTTAACCATGTACCATTTCCATCCCCCCGTCAAGAGACAAAAAAAATTATTAATAAAAATACTTTTTCACTTTTTTTTCTAACCATGTCCAGTTTCCAATGGCTTAACGTGCTTGGGGTGGGATTTAAAAAAAAAAAAAAGTGCAGATCTCCCCACCCCAAAAAATAACCTCTAAGTGAGTTCAATACTACCTGCTGTGGTGGAGGAAGTGAGAATAAGCAGCAGAGCTTGCCATGTGAACACCCTACTGCAGGCTTCGGGTAGGGTGACCAGATGTCCCGGTTTACCCGGGGCAGTCCTGTTTATTTTTTTTGTCTTCTGTCACGGTGTCCCGAAATGAATTGAAATATCCCGTTTGCCGTTGTGGCGCTTACCGGCTGTGCATGCGCGATCGGTGCTTGCTGTTTGTGTATGCGTGGCGTTTGTCCCGGGGAAAAATATGGTCACCCTAGCTTTGGGGCCTTCAGTAAAATAGCTGGGAAAATATAGAAATAAGGTTGGTAATCTGTTTGAACCGGTGTCCCTTTCTATGTAGGGTTTTTTTAATATATGGGGTGAGAAGTGCACCTTATCCTCTTTCCTGCCAAGGGGAGCCCAGACTACTGTTTTAGCATTAAAGTGTGTCATTTATATATTTGCAGAAGCAAACGGGTCCTTGATGCAGTGCAGTCTCATGGGATCCCCCTGTTTAATGCATTAACCTTTAATGAGGGATTTTAAAATTGTATGGGGGCGAGATTAAACACAGCAAATGTCATAAAGGATCATAATTTAATATACCTAGCTTGTCTGCTTTTTATCAGGCTGATCTGTTAATGTTAACCCTACAGTGTCCATAACATACAATGTATGTTAGAGGACACTGTAGGGTTAACATTAACAGATCAGCCTGATAAAATGTCATAAACCTCCTGGGTCATGCATCATCCTGCTAAATTCCACTTTCATCACCAGTTCGCCCCAAGTTACATATTGTGGCGCTTGCGTAAAGGATAATATTAATTGACTGGACGGTGGAATCGAACCTTCGTCTGTTTGAACGTGCAGTTTCCCTTTGATAAGGAAAGGAGGCACAGGGGGATATCGGCATGAAGAAGCACGGACATACACTGCACTTTGCTAACCTCACCAGTCTCCTTTTCACATCTACCAAGCTTTCCAAACCTGCCAGGTCTCTTTCACATGTGCAGTGCCTTCCACATCTCACAGGTTTGAAGAGCGCTGTACACCTGAATACGCCCCTGTCCATTGTTAGCGCAACAGCACACAAGCCTATAAGGCGATGCGCACAGCCATAGAGCGTGCACGAGTGCGATGGCGTGGCCGATTTTTCGCGAGACTAAATCTTTTTATTTAGTCGTGCGATGGTCGGGTCACGTGCTGAGTTCAGCCAATGAGGGCGAACCGTTCACCCGACGTCATGGGCACCCCCCCAAATATTGCATTAGAGCTGCCCTTGGTCGCGTCTCCTCCTCCAGGCCACGGGTCCCCTGCGCAGCAGGCTTCCGTTATGTCACGCGCGCCTCCCATGTGCAAGGCCTAAGACCTGTGAGGTTTGGAAAGGTGTGTGCGCGCTTCCCGGCATGTTCTGTGAGGTGGGTTGACCGTGTGGGAACGCCGGCTACATAAGTCTAATGTTGAAGCAATAGACTGATGCTCAAATATTCAGACACAATGAGGCTTTCTGCACAAATATTTGCCCGGTGACCTGGTACACGCTGGTGTTTAGGATTGGATGATGCAGGTTTAGAATAGACCAAAACTGAGTATCAGTTGAGTGTCAAAGCTTCTGTTCCATCTCTATACTCTGCAAAAGGTTAAGAGCAGACAAGACTCTTCCCCGTCCACTGGATAACCCTACACAATACGGTTATATCTCTGGCTCCTAGTACTGCTGGTAAGGAACATAGTCTGTCCTTCTGTCTGCTCTTCTAGTAGATTGTAAACTCTGTTGGAAACTGAAATAAGTGTTAATCCACCTGTAACATGGCTGGTCCCGATTGCCTCTCTACCCCCCCACCCCCTATCACGTAAGTCATTTTGTAGCTACTGGCTGTGATAGGCTATCCTGTGGGTATTTGACCCCCCCTCATGCTAGTCTGAGTGACAGAAGTGGTGGTGACTCATGGTATGTGTACAGCCTTTCGGGGTACAGACCTTGAACCCTCCCCTTCTGGTTGTTCAGAGAGTGACAAAGTTTAGGGGAGTCTCCTTCCACCCTTCCTAAGGAGTGGAAGTGTGTGCTATCTCCTCCCGGCTGGGAGTGAGAGGCCAGTCAGACCCTCATGGGCTAGCTGGTTATAAAAGATCTAAGGCTCCACAATGCGAGAGCAAGCACCATCCAGAGGCCTGGGATCCTCTGAGACCCCTGAATCCGCTGTAAAGAACAGCAGAGACTGCACAATAAAGTCCCCGTTGCTTTTATTATAATCCTGCCTAAGTATCAGTCCCTGGGCAGAAGGGAGAGAATTATGCTGTGGTGGGGACTGATCTCTGGACACTACACTACAGCTGGAGGCGCTGAACACCAGAAAGAGCATCGGATGTCACCAAAAGCCTGTCCTGGTCTCCATCCCATTGCAGACAGCTCTGCTCTCCTGGACCCTCACAGGTACGCTGCACCAGAACACCTTGTAACTAGAGCAGTATCTCCCAGAGGGGGGGGAGGGGGTACATGTGTTACACACACTTTTTTTTTTAAGTAACATTTTCACTTCCTATGTAAAACCTGAATCAGTTTCTATTTTCTATGGGTCCTGTGTAACTCTAATACTATCAGCTTATTGCTGTTTCTCACCTTTTATCTCTTTGCCTAATGACTGGCGTATTCGTGCCCCCCCTGAAACTGACCATTAACACATTAAACACGTCACTGTCACTGTGCTCCTACATGGGACTGACCCTTTAATACACACACCTACTGTAATTACTGTTTCTACCTATTTTTCAGTTGATTTAACTGCTTTGTTGCCAGAGGGGCCTGCATATTATCTATTTGTTTTCTAGTAATAACGATTGATGGGCTCCTTTTTATTATAGATGTAAATGTATTACATTGAGGTGACCTAATGACCCATCATCGCCTATCTCTGTTACAATGTCCTCTTGCAATTGGAGGTGACAGATTCTGAATTACTTTGTCATTGTCGCCTCCTATTTCTGTCGCCCTGTGGGTAAGCCGTGTGACCCAATGAGCTATTGACACCTCCCAATTCTGTCACTGTCACTTTGCAGTGGGAGGGACAGCTTAATTGTCCAAATTTTATTTTATTGGTCAGTTGTCACCTCCAGTACGGTCTGTCACCAAGTTAGTCTATAGACTCCATCTCCTAGTCTGTTACAGTATATACCAGTGGGAGGACCATTAGTGTATTTTTACAGTGTATATACCAGAGGGTGGACCATATCCAATGTCCCTTGTGTCACTCTAACGTACTGTGCCACTTCCTGAAAGGTGTGGTCCACCCCAATCTTCAAAAGACACTGCATCTGGGGGCCCTTTCAGTAGAGTTTTACTAACCGACCGTGGAGCAGTGACCTGTAAAGATGTCACTGCACCGGGTCTCCAGGATGGTACCGTTCTGGAGGGGAGGACGGTTGGGAATAAAGCACCTGGAGTGTATCGTCACCAAGGCCCTGAATGTACCACCATGGTCTGCAGGTAAGACCCCTGTAGGACAATGAAGGGGATCTATCTACTCATATAAAGTAGGAATGATATCTTAAACTCATGTAAGGAACAAATGAAGAAAAAAAGCATACAAAATGGCGCTACAAACTCATCAGTGCCGCCCCCCACCCCCCAACCCCTGTGCTAGTGGATACAAAGTGATTAGTAGTGATGTAATTAAATTACAAAAAATTGTCAAATGAGTTTAATAACCAATAAAATGTCTCTTAATGGAAACAATATGAATTGCTGAATAGAAAGAGAATGGGTTCTCTAAACCCAGGAATGTCGATGCTTGGCGTTGAATTTCTTGGGCGCAATATTTCAATCCAGGGAATATATAGAAAAGGGGAAAAAGGCCACAAATTGTGTAATATGTTCACACAGATGTAAACTGCCTCCATTTTTATTCTGTGGTGTTTAAACTCACTATTTGGATCTCTTGAGTTGTGTGCTTATGTCCCAAGTATTATGTGATCTACGCTGTCAATCAGGATGGTCCTTTTCTTTACCCGGTATTTGGGTTAAAGAGGGGAACAAAACGACAAGGAGCACATCGCCCAGTGTATCTGATCCTCAATGGGTATTTTTAAATGAATAAAAATGAACAGTCACATTTGGGATGTCTTGATGTTAAGCATATACAGTATAGGGAAAATACCCCCCCCCCCCATATTCTGCCCCTTGTAAATATTCTGGATTAACCATTATTTACTGATTAAGGTTAGTTTAGAAACCTGCTGAGCGTAGATTTGGAAGGCGTTTGATTTCTCAGGTTGCTCCCTTTTTGTCTGATATCACTGTGTATGCAACTTGTAATAAATGTTTAGCGATGAAAGTAGGCACATCTTTGCTGTTAGAATGGTTGGATTTGTTTAGGGAAGCCAATTAGACAGGTATATTCTTTTATATAGAAGAGGCATATGGAAACGTTTCCCATTTGTCCACTCTTCATCTCTTGCAGGAAAGGGCGCGGAGCTTATCTGCCGCGGTATGAAGCGTGAGAGGGAGGAGCGACTTTTCATCCGGCGTCTTCATTCGTTTTTTTTTTTATTAACCCGTTTCGCTGCTGGGCAATGCGTTTAAGACCGCTCTGGCAGTGTAAGGGTTAATTCTACCCGCTGTCCCACCATGCCGTTTGTAACTGTGACATCGTAGGGACTCTCCCTCATTAAAAAAAAAATTATAATTATGGTAAAACCTTTTTTGGGTGAATTTATGGCAATAAGATACTTTTAGTGTTGTATGAAGGGATGTGTGTGTGTGTATATAAATATGTATGTGTATGTGTCATTGCATCCCTTTTTGGTCCTAGTTAGGATTGACCCTTTAACCCATTAAACACGTCACTGTCGAGTCACATCACTACACGGAACTGTGCCTTTAAATGACACATGCGGTTGTGCCTGAATCAAAGATGTCCACCTGGGCTTCAAGCCAGGGTCATGTGATATAGGCTCCACCTTCTTGGAAGCGTATCATAGGGTGGTGAAGTATGAGCATTAGCCAATCATAGAGGCTTGTACAAAAGCCAATGAGAAAGAAGCTTCTATAGGTTTGCTGGCTGAATACGGGTATATGTTTTGTACTGTACAGGTATGTATGTTAGTTATATACAGAGAGGTGTATGTATATATAATATAGCAATCATGTATTGGGTTCATATAGCACATTTAAGTTCCAAAGTGCTTTGTAATTATGATTTAGCAGCCAGTAGTAGTGTGGAATGCTGGTATTGGTGCAGCCGCCTCTGGGGTGGGATCCTGACATTGGTGCAGCCGCCTCTGGGGTGGGATCCTGACATTGGTGCAGCCGCCTCTGGGGTGGGATCCTGACATTGGTGCAGCTGCCTCTGGGGTGGGATCCTGACATTGGTGCAGCCGCCTCTGGGGTGGGATGCTGACATTGATACATGTCATATGTTGACCATATACAGTAAGGTCTCCTGTGGCTCGTAGATGATGGATTCCAGACACAAGCATCTGCTGAGGAGGCAGCGTCTGGAGTTGTGTGCTGAGGGTCTAGCAGAAGGACTTGTCCCTCAATATCTACTCCAAGAAGGTATCATCACAGATAACCAACTGGAGGAGATTTCATCCCAGCCCACCAGCCAGCGAAGGACCATGAGACTACTGGACATTCTCCCCACCCGCGGTCCAAAGGCTTTTGAGGTCTTCCTGGACTCCTTGAAGGAGTTCCCCTGGGTCCAGGAGAACTTGGAAAGACTGTGCAAGGAGAACCACGATTCTCAAGTGGGAAGGACTGTGGAAGTTCCAACAAAGCTCCTTCTTGGCTCCCCCACAGATAAGCAGCTGAGCCTCCTGGCTGGTAGACTGGGGCCAGAGTGGGAGCAGATAGTGATTCATCTGGGACTGGACACCAGTGACCTATATAGGTGTAAGATGCACCATCCTCACAGTGTGCAGTCACAGGTCATGGAAGCAATGGTCAAGTGGAAGCAGCGGATGGGAAGCAAAGCCACAGTGCAGCGTCTGTGGGACGCTCTGCAAGCAGCTGAAGTTGATCCGTCGGTGATGCAACAAGTGCTACAGTGAGACTGGAGTTCTGGGGCTGACCATTTCAGGGTCCAGCAATGCACTGATCTGCAAAGGGACATACTGTATAATAGTGACATGTTTTAGTGGGTCAAGGTTTGATCTTCATTAATAAATAATAACTCTGCTAATTTGTCTTGGAGCTGACAATAGCTTGGTGGTAAGAGCACTGCCTTTGAAGTGGGTGAAATTGAACCCGATCCGAATGCCAGCGTCTGCCCCTTGTGACCTTTAGCAAGTCAGTTTATCGCACCAGTGGCTGCAATACGTGATCTACAGTGCCAGGTACACTGTCCGTGATATAGATAAGAAAGTCTATTACAGTTGCGATAGTGCAGAGAAAGTGAGTACTTCAGTATGTCTTATAGCAGGGGTGCGCAAACTTTTGTTGCTGCGCCCCCCTGCCTGCTCTCCCGTTCTCGCGCCCCTCCCATTTCTGAGTGGACGCCGCGGGTCATGTGACATCACATGACCCCATTTGATGTCACGTTGTCATGGCAACGTGGCGTCAAATGACGCTGTGGGGTCATGTGGCATGATGTTTCATGACCCCGCGGCATCATTTGACGCTGCGTTGCCATTGTCACGCGTCCTGAAGCCGGCTGAATCCCGGTAAGTAGAGGTTGCAGAGGCCTTGCGCTGTCCCCCGGACGGCATTTCATTTAAATGCCTTGGGGAAGATTGTGGGACCTCTGCAACTACCCATGCCCCCCCCAAAAACATCTCGCGCCCGAGGGAAGTTAACACACCCCTGTCTTATAATATCAATTGTTAGTCCAAATAAAAAAAGGTATTACCTAATACTGAAGGACTCATTTACTCTGCATTATTAAAGCTGCAGTTTTATTTTATTTTTTTTACATTCAATATGTGCATCAATACAGTCTGCACACTGACAGGTGATTAGCTAAATTGCTGATCGATCCGTTCTCCTGAGATCGATCAGCGAAGATTCGGCTCGGAGGGTTCACTAAATGGCTGTCAGTGCAGCAGAAGAGGACCCAAGATGCAAAGTTCTGTGTGTAAGATCATGTGACCAGGCAGTCACTTGATACAATTGGTGCACTGCTAGAAAGAGGGCGGCGCTCAAAAAGGCGCGTGCCAGAGCCCGTTTCAGAAGAGGAAGGGGATGTGACTTTGTAATGGTTGCTATAGAAACAAAAAATGCTCGTTACATTATAATACATTAAAAAATTCTTCAAAAATTATATACATTTTTTAAATGCTACAAGTATTTTCTCATATTACAGAACTGATTGTTTAAAAAACGGGGAAAAAAAACCAACATGTAGGATATTGCTTGAACTGCAGCTTTAGGCTGAGATTATACCAAGTGCTGCAGGGCGGCAGCGCAATTCTGTGACGTCACCCGGCACTGCCGCCTGCAGCATCTTGGTTATACCACAGATGGAGAGCAGATGAGGCGTGGCCTTGAGCGGTTCGTCCTCATTGGCTGAACCGCTCATGTGACACGGCCGTCGCAAGGAAAAAAACTAATTCCAAAGTCTTTTTCCCAGCCATCCGCTTTCCACCACGGAGCGCCTCAACTGTCGCCAGTGGTGTGAGCAGTTTTATTGGATGTATGCAGCTTGTTTTGGTGCCGTTACACGCGACCCGCGAGCGGTTTTGGGTATGATCACGGCCTAAATTTGCCAAACATCCTATTGCCGCTGCAGTATAAGGAGTGACCACTGGGTGTCAGCAGAGACACCAAAAGGAAATTCATTCAATTAGGCCAGTGGTTTCCAGCAGAGGTTCCCCGGGCATCTTAAAGCTGCAGTTCAGTCTTTTTTTATTTTTTATTTTTTTACTTCAATAGTTTTATGTGTGCAATCTCTAATTACCTAAAGAACTGTATAGCTGCAGGTCAATTCGTTCTCCATGTATTGATAGGTCGAAATTTGGTGACATAATTAGTGAAGGGATCTGTTTATATTCTGCTTGTCTGTCAGTGGAAGCTCATGAATATTCATGAGCACTCCTGCACTGACATGTGCTAGAGGGAGGGCAGTGCTGACAAAGGGGTGTGCCAGGGCTTGTGACAGGACATGAAGGGGCAGTGCCTTAGCAAATGGTTGTTAAAATAGAATACAAGAAAATTGGTCTTTCAAAGTTGTTTTTTACTACAGAACTGATTTATTAAAAAAAAACACACATGCAGGATATTGACTGAACTGCAGCTTTAATGGGTTCCCTGCAATTTACAGGTCATTTCAAAAGGGTACCAAATACAGAAGAAAGTGCTACCGTAGCACTCACACTCTTAATAAGAATATAAATATATAAACAACATGTAAAAGCCACGTTCATCCATAATTTTACAGACCCTTAAAGACATTTTTAAAAAAAATACTGCGTGTCATAAGACCATTAAAATATTAAGTGTTTTAATAACCTGGCGCACAACCGGTTAACATGAGTTACAAGTTACAGCTTAAAAATACAAGGTATTGTTTAATTGGCGTCCAGCTAGCTGAGCCCAGCCTAGTTTTCTGTGTTTGTCTAGAAGAGTAATCTGAGCGACCTGCTCTGGGATTATGGGGTGTTTAGCTGGGGAAATAAGCACCAGAGCTTAACCTGGGGTTGTCCGTGATGCCCAGGAAAATTATATGTGTATATTGCAGAGGTCTGGTGACAGGACCCAAGCCTAGCAAAGCAGTTGCTTTTGACACCGCACCTTCGGCGCTCCAATTCAGTTGTGCGCAACTCATGGGCAAATTCCTGGGGGGCGCCAAAGGTAACCTACGCAGCATTAATCTTCTGACTGAAACTACAGCAGCCCGTGTATCCCTATGTGTGTGTCTCTGTCTCCCCAGCAGAAGCCGTCAGAAGCACACGCCGCTCCGGTCAGTCAGCCTGGGTGATGGCATCGTAGATACCTGAATATTTATTGAAGTGAAACTTCTTTGCTGGCACCTACAGAGTTTTGATAGGAAAAAATCCCGTGTTGTAATGACAGAAGTGACGTCACGCTACAGATGGTACGCGCCCGCGCACACATACCTCCCATTTCCAGGCCGCACAGAGGTTGTAGGCAGCACATGCGCAGAAGAGGAGGTTGCAGGCCGCACCACGCAATACCACCCTTCACCTCTGCATGTGCCGAATGGCTGTCGTCCTCTGTGCACGCGCCAAACGGCTAGGCAGCGCATGGTAGAAGAGGTAAACCCTGCCGCGCATGCGCACTAATAGTGTTGCTGGCACCGTGCGTCTGCGCACTAATGGTGCCGTCTGTGTGCAGGATAGCTCGGTGCCACGCACATGAGCAGGACACCAGAGATCGGGCGCTCAAAGCATGAGCGCAGGATGTCCTGCTTGTACGAGCGCGTGTGGGGGGGGGGGGGCATTACGGGTAGTTGAGTGCGCGGGTAAGTATTGTTTTTTTGTTTACCTAAGCGCCGATCGCAGGTGAGCGTGTGTGCCCGCGCCCGAGCGGGGACGTACATATATCTATATATGCAAGTCCCCGCCGCAAGCCCGCTCAGCGCTAGCGGGGACTTAGCCTATGGCTGCGTACCTACAGCCGAAGACCGCGCTGAGGCGTGCGCACGAGTGACATCACCCGCATTAAGCGGGAGCGTTTTGTGGCCAAGGTAGATGCTCCGTGGGGGTGGGGGGGAGGCGTGTCTGTGACGTCACGGAGATGGTTCGCCCTCATTGGGCAAACCGCTCACGTGATCTGCCTGTCGCGCCGGGGAATCAGATTGAACTGATTCCTCGTGCACCGCCCACCCCCTCCTGCTGCTGTCGCATGCGTGATCATCGCCTTAAGGCATTGTGATCGCGCTGCGCCGTCTTCAACCAGCTTGGACGCAGCCTAAGTCAAGATTTGATAGCTTGTCCCCAGTCACACAAGAAGTTGTCATTATCACTGTCATACAGACACTGTGGTGCCTAAAGGAGAAAATAATGTTTTATGTAGTGAACCTGAAAGATGCCGTGTCTGAGGTCAGCTCAATCAGGAAGTGGAGGTACAGTGTTCTGGCCACGCCCCCTTCCTCTCGTGTTTGCCAACCAAAGGGGGAGGGGCTGAGGATTCAGACCAGGCACGTCCTGCTCTCAACCAATCAGAGGTTGGGAGCGTGGCTGTGCGTTCCAACCACACGCACCCTTTCTGAGTTCAGCCTATCAGAAGCCACGTATTTGGATGACACCCCCACCTCCTCTCTGCTTAGCCAATAGGCGTGTGGTGTCAGAGCAGTGTGGGCATTGAGAGGCCAGGCAGGAAGATGTTGTGGTTACCCCCTGGGTATGAGCCGAGGGCAGAGATCAGCACAGAGGAGCAGCTGTTGGATTTTGATCTTCTAGGATCCCAGTGGTGTTCATAGGGTTTGGGGTTTTAGGACTATAGTGGCAGAGGTGTGTAGGGTAAATATAGCATTTAAAAATAGTCACATGCAGGAGCCAGTGGGGAGTTGACAGGGATATTAACAGGGCAGCTGTAATAAAAGCACCGAGAGTGTTAAGGTCAGGATTGGAGACGTGTAGGTACAGGAGCCAGGGGGAGTTTAGTAGGGTTGAAGAACATAGGAAGAAAATATACAAGTGAGATCAAAGTTACAGGGGTTTTAGCATCAGGGTTTGGGGAAGTTTACATGAACCAGTAGGGAATGTAAAAGGGTTGACCAAATAGGATTTTGTAGCAGCTCTGCCAGAGGTTAGGATTACAATTAGGAAGGAGGAGGATACATGCATGAGTTAGTTGGGGATTCAATAGGGTTGAAGTAAGATCTGTAGGGTTTTTACAGCTGTATTCTAACAATATACTGTACTATGCGCTACAGCAACGCCATTATTTTATTCAATACGGCAGATCCTTTGAAAAAAACACATGGTATTTTTATACTTTGCTTTTGGGATTGCAAGTGCAACTTTTAAAAAAAGATTTAGTGGTGGGGTATTAAGAGCAGGGCCTTTTAGGTTTTATCCTATGGGGTGGGTGAGGTTGTAGGGTTTGGAATCTGTTCAGTGAGTGTGATCTGTGTCAGCGATGAGAAGCCGTAGTAATTCTGGAGTCCGTCTGGACGGATACGCCAGGCTGATTCAGCAAACCATCCTGTGTCACCAGGTACGTTCTAACCAGGAGCACCGCTGCTATGTATTTACACCCAGGAGCACCGCTGCTATGTATTTACACCCAGGAGCACCGCTGCTATGTATTTACACCCAGGAGCACTAGCTGCTATGTATTTACACCCAGGAGCACCGCTGCTATGTATTTACACCCAGGAGCACTGCTGCTATGTATTTACACCCAGGAGCACCGCTGCTATGTATTTACACCCAGGAGCACCGCTGCTATGTATTTACACCCAGGAGCACCGCTGCTATGTATTTACACCCAGGAGCACCGCTGCTATGTATTTACACCCAGGAGCACTGCTGCTATGTATTTACACCCAGGAGCACCGCTGCTATGTATTTACACCCAGGAGCACTAGCTGCTATGTATTTACTCCCAGGAGCACTAGCTGCTATGTATTTACACCCAGGAGCACCGCTGCTATGTATTTACACCCAGGAGCACTGCTGCTATGTATTTACACCCAGGAGCACTGCTGCTATGTATTTACACCCAGGAGCACCGCTGCTATGTATTTACACCCAGGAGCACTGCTGCTATGTATTTACACCCAGGAGCACTAGCTGCTAGGTATTTACACCCAGGAGCACCGCTGCTATGTATTTACACCCAGGAGCACCGCTGCTATGTATTTACACCCAGGAGCACTAGCTGCTATGTATTTACACCCAGGAGCACCGCTGCTATGTATTTACACCCAGGAGCACTAGCTGCTATGTATTTACACCCAGGAGCACTAGCTGCTATGTATTTACACCCAGGAGCACTAGCTGCTATGTATTTACACCCAGGAGCACCGCTGCTATGTATTTACACCCAGGAGCACCGCTGCTATGTATTTACACCCAGGAGCACCGCTGCTATGTATTTACACCCAGGAGCACCGCTGCTATGTATTTACACCCAGGAGCACCGCTGCTATGTATTTACACCCAGGAGCACCGCTGCTATGTATTTACACCCACGAGCACCGCTGCTATGTATTTACACCCAGGAGCACCGCTGCTATGTATTTACACCCACGAGCACCGCTGCTATGTATTTACACCCAGGAGCACTGGCTGCTATGTATTTACACCCAGGAGCACCGCTGCTATGTATTTACACACAGGAGCACCGCTGCTATGTATTTACACACAGGAGCACCGCTGCTATGTATTTACACCCAGGAGCACCGCTGCTATGTATTTACACCCAGGAGCACTAGCTGCTATGTATTTACACCCAGGAGCACTAGCTGCTAGGTATTTACACCCAGGAGCACCGCTGCTATGTATTTACACCCAGGAGCACCGCTGCTATGTATTTACACCCAGGAGCACCGCTGCTATGTATTTACACCCAGGAGCATTGCTGCTATGTATTTACACCCAGGAGCACCGCTGCTATGTATTTACACCCAGGAGCACCGCTGCTATGTATTTACACCCAGGAGCACCGCTGCTATGTATTTACACCCAGGAGCACTGCTGCTATGTATTTACACCCAGGAGCACTAGCTGCTATGTATTTACACCCAGGAGCACTAGCTGCTATGTATTTACACCCAGGAGCACTGCTGCTATGTATTTACACCCAGGAGCACCGCTGCTATGTATTTACACCCAGGAGCACCGCTGCTATGTATTTACACCCAGGAGCACCGCTGCTATGTATTTACACCCAGGAGCATTGCTGCTATGTATTTACACCCACGAGCACCGCTGCTATGTATTTACACCCAGGAGCACTGGCTGCTATGTATTTACACCCAGGAGCACCGCTGCTATGTATTTACACACAGGAGCACCGCTGCTATGTATTTACACACAGGAGCACCGCTGCTATGTATTTACACCCAGGAGCACCGCTGCTATGTATTTACACCCAGGAGCACTAGCTGCTATGTATTTACACCCAGGAGCACCGCTGCTATGTATTTACACCCAGGAGCACTAGCTGCTATGTATTTACACCCAGGAGCACTAGCTGCTAGGTATTTACACCCAGGAGCACCGCTGCTATGTATTTACACCCAGGAGCACTAGCTGCTAGGTATTTACACCCAGGAGCACCGCTGCTATGTATTTACACACAGGAGCACCGCTGCTATGTATTTACACCCAGGAGCACCGCTGCTATGTATTTACACCCAGGAGCATTGCTGCTATGTATTTACACCCAGGAGCACCGCTGCTATGTATTTACACCCAGGAGCACCGCTGCTATGTATTTACACCCAGGAGCACCG
This sequence comes from Ascaphus truei, assembly GCF_040206685.1. Classification (NCBI taxonomy): domain Eukaryota; kingdom Metazoa; phylum Chordata; class Amphibia; order Anura; family Ascaphidae; genus Ascaphus; species Ascaphus truei. The sequence goes on from NC_134498.1 coordinate 31,857,018, forward strand.
CTGCTATGTATTTACACCCAGGAGCACTGCTGCTATGTATTTACACCCAGGAGCACTAGCTGCTATGTATTTACACCCAGGAGCACTAGCTGCTATGTATTTACACCCAGGAGCACTGCTGCTATGTATTTACACACAGGAGCACCGCTGCTATGTATTTACACCCAGGAGCACCGCTGCTATGTATTTACACCCAGGAGCACCGCTGCTATGTATTTACACCCAGGAGCACCGCTGCTATGTATTTACACCCAGGAGCACCGCTGCTATGTATTTACACCCAGGAGCACTAGCTGCTATGTATTTACACCCAGGAGCACTAGCTGCTATGTATTTACACCCAGGAGCATTGCTGCTATGTATTTACACCCAGGAGCACTAGCTGCTATGTATTTACACCCAGGAGCACTAGCTGCTATGTATTTACACCCAGGAGCACTAGCTGCTATGTATTTACACCCAGGAGCATTGCTGCTATGTATTTACACCCAGGAGCACTAGCTGCTATGTATTTACACCCAGGAGCACTAGCTGCTATGTATTTACACCCAGGAGCACTAGCTGCTATGTATTTACACCCAGGAGCATTGCTGCTATGTATTTACACCCAGGAGCATTAGCTGCTATGTATTTACACCCAGGAGCACTAGCTGCTATGTATTTACACCCAGGAGCACCGCTGCTATGTATTTACACCCAGGAGCACTGCTGCTATGTATTTACACCCAGGAGCATTGCTGCTATGTATTTACACCCAGGAGCACTAGCTGCTATGTATTTACACCCAGGAGCATTGCTGCTATGTATTTACACCCAGGAGCACTAGCTGCTAGGTATTTACACCCAGGAGCACTAGCTGCTAGGTATTTACACGCAGGACTAGCACTGCGTTTTATGTACACACCCAGGAGTAATGTTACTCATGTATGGAGACCAATTAGATAAGGGATGCAGCTTGATTTGAAGTGCTGAGACCTACTCCGTGTAAGTTTATAGGATGGTGAATTATAGCTGGGATTATTATGGGACTCACAGAAAGAATTCTAGTGCCACCAAATTTGAGATGATTTACAGATAAAAGGTCCATACAAGTATACAACAATTAATGCACAAAGGAGGGCGTTAAAAACACAACTATCCTGGTTAATAGAGCAATTATGTATAGCGACAATCCAGTCACACCACCAAGAAAAGAGAAAAGTCAAATTAATTTACAGTCAATGTAATGACCTAGAAACATATCTCTTCTCTCTCCTTGATGTGCTTGGCTGGATGTTTGCTATATATTACTATAGGGCTCCCATGGTGTTCCTCCTCTTGTTGTATACTAATTGTAACACTGTGTCCTGGTTAGAACCCGCTTTTTATCATTTTTGGCACCCAACATCTAACCTCACACCACCAGGGGAAGAGCGTGGGCTGTGCCCCGTCCTGCCGGCCTTTATATAGGGGTTATAAATAGGGCCCTGTGTACTGTGCCAGTTCCAGGTAATGCTGGGAGTGAAATCGCTCAACCATGCAAAACTTGTATGAGAAAAAAAGTACTGTATGTATGTATGTATGTGCTTTGCATAGTTGAACGATTCCAATGTGTGTGTGTTTATAGATGTACACACGCACGCACACACACACACTATATATATATATATATATATATATATATATATATATATATATATATATATACACACACACACACACACACACACACACACACACACACACACACACACACACACACACAGTTTGTACCAATGGCAGTGACATATTTAATAGGTTACATCTTGGTGATTGATTACCTTTTTTTTTACCCAAATCTGACAAAATGTAATAAACCCACTGCCCCATTCAGAGGCCATGGGGAAAATAACATTTATCTCCACCCCCCTCCCCCCCCCCAAAAAAAAAGCAGCGGAATCTTTGTTTTTAGCACGTTTGTTTTAGGAGACTAGCAAGGGTTCAAGCTTCTGATTTTGCTGGGTCAGCCTGGCACCTTGCGTGTAATATTAGCAGAGCAAGAGGTACAGAGTAATTAAGCTTAAAAATAGCTGTTCCCCACGGGAAGGTCCAGCTCTGAGCTCTGATTGGCCTGCGTGGTGCAGGGGATGCTGGGTCAACAGGTTGCGTTGACATCCGATACCACTGGAGCTGACGCTTGCTGATTGACCCTGGTGTTTACAGGGAGACTGAGGCTGCAGTTCTACTGAACAAAAGCGCTCGGCCACATAACACCTGTGTGTAACCCCCTTCCCTGCCCTTCATTATGTCACGGTCATTAGGTCACTTTGCCCCTACATGGGACTGACCCTGTAACCCATTAAACACGGTACTGTCATTAGGTCACTTTGCTCGCGCGTGGGACTGACCGCAGCGTGATTGTCTTTCAGAACCCAGTGACAGGGCTGCTCCCGGCAAGCTGCGAGCACAAGGACGCCTGGGTGCGGGACAATGTCTATACCGTCCTGGCCGTGTGGGGGCTGGGTCTCGCTTACCGGAAGAATGCAGATCGGGATGAAGACAAAGCGAAGGCGTATGAGCTGGAACAGGTAGGGAGAGGCAAAGCAATGGGTCCTGTATACCCTATAGAACCCTCCCTCTCTTGCACACAATAGCTGCCCCTATAGGCTTTGAGTCCCTGTGTGCCTCTTGCGTTGTCCCGTACACCCCCTCCCCCTCATCCCCATGCCCTGACTGTGTTAAGGTCTCTGCTGATCTGATCAGGGTGTAGGGTTTCACAGCGTGGCCCCCTACAAAAGGTCATTAGCCGTCTCCCATGTCAAGCTGCGTGGATGTCCTTAAACCTGCGGCCAGCAGGTCCTGGAGTTGCAGCTCTGTGAAAGAGCTTAGCCATTCAACGCCTTCTGCCCTCCCGCAGCATTTGTGGTTTGAAACCACTTAAGTGCCAGAGGAGACCAGCACCATATTGCAGAGTGGTGCCGCCCGCTAGATGCGGTGACGTGATGGGGTGACACACAGGGCGATGTGGCGACACTACAGTGACACACTGAGACATACAATACACTGATTTACCCTTCTCAGGTCGCGCGTATAGTGACGTCACCCATTGGTGCTAGCGAAAGTTGTATTTCACTTTTGCGGCGGCGTGGCGGGCGACCAGGGCATTGATTGGTTCTGGGGCTGTCACATGAGGCGACAGCCCCAGAAAAATCAAATATTCCCGGCTTCCGACAATCGCGTCGCCCCGTCACTTTGTCGCCGTCGCGCTTACTATAAGCGCACGCGGCGACAATGCATTTGTTTTCGGGCGACGTCGCGTCGCCGGCACTATAAGTGCGGCCTCACGCGGTAGCGCACATCAGCAATTCTATCTGTCCGTTACATAGTAGATGAGGTTGACAAAAGATGTACATCCATCAAGTTCAACCTATGCTAAATTTAGACAACAGATATTTTATTCTATATCTATACTCACTTATTGATCCAGAGGAAGGCAAACAAAAAACCCCAGAGTCATATCATCCAATGATATCTCATAAGGGGAAAATAAATTCCTTCCTGACTCCAAGAATTGGCAATCAGATTACTCCCTGGATCAACATCCTTCCCATGTTTACTTATTTGGTATATCCCTGTATACCTTTACTTTCTATAAAGATGTCAGCCTTTTTTTTAAGATATATATTGTATCTGCCATCACAGTCTCCATGGGTAATGAATCCCACACTGTAACTGCCCTTACTGTAAAGAACCCTTTCCTTTGTTACTGGTGAAATCTTCTTTCCTCCAACCTAAAGGGATGTTCCCGAGTCCTTTGTACTGCCCGTGGGATGAATAGTTCATTTGAAAGCTCCTTGTACTGTCCCCGAATATATTTGTATATAGTTATCATATCCCCTCTTTTGTAATGTAAGTTGTTAGCGGAATATTTAATCCCCTCTCTTACTCCCGGAATTTCTCCTCTTCAGAGTGTGGTCAAGCTGATGAGAGGCCTCCTTCACTGCATGATGAGACAGGTAAGGGAATGCTGCGTCACGCCACCCTACTGCCGCGCTGCTCTCCGTAAACGCCACAATGCCACGTAGTAATATACGATGGCGAATGCAGCGATCCAGGCCGAGCCACTTCAAAGACCAGCTACGCTTTTAAATCACCCCAGTTGATGGACGTCATGTTCTTCCCTTGTGCGCTGCCGTGTTCAGTGTCCTGCACGCTCTGCTGTCCGGCGGTCACCTCCTGCGGTATCATTTCTGGCTCTGCCTGTGGCCGGGCACTTTTGGTGACGGCAGGAGGGGGGCATTTGAAAGGACTTCGTACTTTGTCAGGGGCCTGACATCTTTAATGGATTCAAGTTTGGCATTAGTACTCTTTGGTCCTGGGAGGCAATGGCCCCTTACTCATGTCTATGCCATTTAGTGCATGTTTATAATTGATTATCCTTGTGAGCTAAGAGGGATTGGCCCTTTTTTAAGATACTATGTATTTATTATGATCTAGGTGTCGAAAGTAGAAGAATTTAAATACAGCCAGAGTACCAAGGACTGTCTTCACGCCAAGTACAACACGGGCACCTGTGCCACTGTGGTTGGTGATGACCAGTGGGGTCACCTGCAGCTGGATGCCACCTCCATATTCCTGCTGTCCCTGGCACAGATGACAGCCTCAGGTAACCCAACTCAAGAGCAAAGTGACCTAATGACAGTGACATGCAGGGGGCGAGCGGGGCAGCTGACGGGGGGAGGAGCAGAGATTCCTCCCCGGTAACCGCTCAGTCAGCGCTGCTTCACTAATTGTCAGTGGGGGGGGGGGCGGGGGGGAACCTATAATGGTTCTTCCCTTCTTACAGAGGTAACAGGAAGGGTTCACAGTGTAGTGTAGGACCTGCATTCATTTGGTTATGCCTTGGCGTTGGTATGCAGGCTTGTGACGCTTTGGCCAAAGGGTTTAACTAAATAACCAAGTATTTAATATTAGTATTGAAGTATTTTACTTTATAATTTTTACCATATATGTTTTGTCAATGGGATGTAGCATTGGGCAGCCCTGTGTCTTGTTGAAGGCATAAATCAGCCAGATGTGACCCCTTAAACATGTCACTGCCGTTGGTACACTTTGGTGCTAGGAAGGGTTCACCCCTTAGCTCCATCACTCGCAGGGTCCCATCTCAAATGTATCTCTCTTTTCTTCACAGGGCTCCATATCATTTACAGCCTGGATGAGGTGAATTTTATACAGAACCTGGTCTTCTATATTGAGGCGGCGTACAAGACTGCGGTGAGTGACACGGGCAGAAGGGACCTATGTGACATAAAGTCTGTCTCCCGAAGCAACACAGACAGGAAGGAGTTATGTCACATGGAGCCTGTCCCTTCCCCCTGCAGGGTGACACAGGAAGGAGTTATGTCATATGGAGCCTGTCCCTCCCCCTGCAGGGTGACACAGGAAGGAGTTATGTCACATGGAGCCTGTCCCTTCCCCCTGCAGGGTGACACAGGAAGGAGTTATGTCACATGGAGCCTGTACCTCCCCCTGCAGGTTGACAGACAGGAAGGAGTTATGTCACACGGAGTCTGTCCCTCCCCCTGCAGGGTGACAGTGACACAGGAAGGAGTTATGTCACATGGAGCCTGTACCTCCCCCTGCAGGTTGACAGACAGGAAGGAGTTATGTCAAATGGAGTCTGTCCCCCCCATGCAGGGTGACAGTGACACAGGAAGGAGTTATGTCACATCAGTTATGTCACATAATCTGTCTCCCCCCCCCCTGCAGAGTGACACAGACAAGACGGAGTTATGTCACATGGAGTCTGTCCCGTCCCCCCCTGCAGGGTGACAGACAAGACGGAGTTATGTCACATGGAGTCTGTCCCCCCCCCCTGCAGGGTGACACAGGAAGGAGTTATGTCACATGGAGTCTGTCCCTCCCCCTGCAGGGTGACACAGGAAGGAGTTATGTCACATGGAGTCTGTCCCTCCCCCTGCAGGGTGACACAGGAAGGAGTTATGTCAAATGGAGTCTGTCCCTCCCCCCTCCCTGCAGGGTGACATAGACAAGACGGAGTTATGGGACATGGAGTGTGTGACTGTGACACAGCAGGGACACGTGGTTCTGTACACGCGGTAACGTGGCGTTCCTGTGATGTTTCTTCTCTGCAGGACTTCGGGATGTGGGAACGTGGCGACAAGACCAACCAGGGGATCGCTGAACTGAATGCGAGCTCTGTGGGCATGGCCAAGGTACCCAGGAATCCTGCGATACCGACCCCCACAGACACTTCCAAGCTGCAGCGCCCCCTGGCACGGCTTGCAGAAGCACACTTAGTCCCCCCCTTGCAAGAGAGGGCTGCAGCACCTCACCCATGTACATTTTTCACTATCATAACGTGACTTTGGTTCTATGTGGGCACTTTAACTGCTGTTTTCTCTTCTCCCTCTCCCTTCTCGCGCTTCCCCCTTTTTGCACTCTCCACGTCCCCATCCCATTCTTCTCACGCTCTCCACGTCCCCATCCCATTCTTCTCACTCTCTCCACCTGCCCCCCCATTCTTCTCACGCTCTCCACCTGCCCCCCCCATTCTTCTCACGCTCTCCACCTCCCCCCCCATTCTTCTCACGCTCTCCAACCCCCCCCATTCTTCTCACGCTCTCCACCCCCCCCCCATTCTTCTCACGCTCTCCACCTCCCCCCCATTCTTCTCACGCTCTCCACCCCCCATTCTTCTCACGCTCTCCACCCCCCCCCCATTCTTCTCACGCTCTCCACCCCCCCCCATTCTTCTCACGCTCTCCACCTCCCCCTTTCTTCTCACGCTCTCCACCCCCCCCCCCCATTCTTCTCACGCTCTCCACCTCCCCCCCATTCTTCTCACGCTCTCCACCTCCCCCCATTCTTCTCACGCTCTCCACCTCCCCCCATTCTTCTCACGCTCTCCACCTCCCCCCCATTCTTCTCACGCTCTCCACCTCCCCCCCATTTTTCTCACGCTCTCCACCTCCCCCCCCATTCTTCTCACGCTCTCCACCCCCCCCCCATTCTTCTCACGCTCTCCACCCCCCCCCATTCTTCTCACGCTCTCCACCTCTCCCCCCCCCCCATTCTTCTCACGCTCTCCACCTCTCCCCCACCCCATACTTCTCACGCTCTCCACCTCTCCCCCACCCCATTCTTCTCACGCTCTCCACCTCTCCCCCACCCCCATTCTTCTCACGCTCTCCACCTCTCCCCCCCCATTCTTCTCACGCTCTCCACCTCTCCCCCCCCCCCATTCTTCTCACGCTCTCCACCTCTCCCCCCCGATTCTTCTCACGCTCTCCACCTCTCCCCCCCCGATTCTTCTCACGCTCTCCACCTCTCCCCCCCGATTCTTCTCACGCTCTCCACCTCTCCCCCCCGATTCTTCTCACGCTCTCCACCTCCCCCCCTCCCATTCTTCTCACGCTCTCCACCTCTCCCCCCCCCCCCCCCATTCTTCTCACGCTCTCCACCTCCCCCCCATTCTTCTCACGCTCTCCATCTCTCCCCCCCCATTCTTCTCACGCTCTCCACCTCTCCCCCCCATTCTTTTCACGCTCTCCCTCTCCCATTCTTTTCACGCTCTCCCTCTCCTCCCCCCCATTCTTTTCACGCTCTCCCTCTCCCCCCCCCCATTCTTCTCACGCTCTCCCTCTCCCCCCCCCCCATTCTTCTCACGCTCTCCCTCTCCCCCCCCCCCATTCTTCTCACGCTCTCCCTCTCCCCCCTCCCATTCTTCTCACGCTCTCCCTCTCCCCCCTCCCATTCTTCTCACGCTCTCCACCTCCCCTCCCCCATTCTTCTCACGCTCTCCACTCCCCCCCCCATTCTTCTCACGCTCTCCACTCCTCCACCCCCCCATTCTTCTCACGCTCTCCACCTCTCCCCCCCCAATTCTTCTCACGCTCTCCACCTGCCCCCCCCCCATTCTTCTCACGCTCTCCACCACCTCTTCACCCCCCCCCCCTCCCACCCCCCATTCTTCTCACGCTCTCCACAACATCTTCACCCCCCCACCCCCCATTCTTCTCCCGCTCTCTTCCCTCCCCCGCATCTCACAGGCTGCCCTTGAGGCTCTGGATGAGCTGGATTTATTTGGTGCTAATGGAAGCCCCCAGTCTGTGATCCACGTTCTCTCTGATGAAGTCCAGCACTGCCAGGTGTGGATAGGCGAGGGCTGACTGAGCGCACAGTGACTTGTGGATATAGATATAGATAGTGTGATTAGCTTTAGCACAGTATTAGTCATTTCCAGTTGCAGAGGCGTTTAAACTCCAGCAGTGTACCATTTGTAGAGGCCCCTCGCACCTGTAGATGATTCAGGAGGATGACGGGAATGTGAGACACAGGTGGTAAGAATAGAACAGAACTGGGAGGCTGGTAACTCGAGGTCAAGATGGGCAATATATCTTGGTTGGCAAATAAGAGGCACAGAGCAAAAGCAGCCAATTAGTGTCTCAGAGAAAATAAGAATGAACCCGAGTGAACTATTGAACTGATAATATTGATGTGTTGCCCAAATGCTTGACCAATGTGATGAGCCCCGTAGGAATGAATAGTGCATACATTTGAGGCAGAATAAACTGAGACAAAGATTATCTAGATTACCTGTTGAGCCCTTAGTCATTTGACATTTGACGGACTCCTTATACAAACCCCCTAGTGGGACAGGGTGTGTCGGCATCCAGGTTGGCAATTGATTGACACTTCTCTATTATTAGCAATAATCAATCTCCAGCGCCAGGTACCTCGGTGGCCCGGGTATCGCACACAGTACCGCTGCTCCGTCCTGTATATAGTGACCCGCTGTATCTCTCCTTTCAGTCCATCCTGCACTCCATTCTCCCCAGAGCCTCCACCTCGAAGGAGATAGACGCCGGTGTCCTGTCTGTCATCTCGTTTCCGGCCTTCGCGGTTGAGGACCGTCAGCTGGTGGATGTCACCAAGCAAGAGATCATAGACAAGCTGCAGGTACCGGGAGGCACCATATTCTCTAAATCTCTTCTCCCCCCCCCCTCCTCCCCTTTCTCTTCTAATTTGCCCATTCCCCTCCTCCCCTTTCTCTTCTCTTCTCCCCCCCTCTTCCCCTTTGTCTTCTCCCCCCACCCCTCCTCACCTTTCTCTTTTATCCCCCACCCCCTCCTCCCCTTTCTCTTCTAATTTGCCCACCCCCTTCTCCCTTTCTCTTTTCTCCCCCACTCCACTTTCTCTTCCCCCTCCTCCCCTTTCTCTTCTATGCCCTCTCCCATCCCTCCTCCTCTTTCTCTTCTCCCCACCATCCTCCCATTTTTCTCCCCCCCGTCCTCCCCTTTCTCTTTCCTCCCCCCATTTCTCTTCACTCTCTTCCTCCATAATTCTCCTACAAGAAGCCTCTTTACACTATATTCTAGTTCTGCTGGAATGTTATATTGTATTCATCTCAATACCGCTACTGTCTTCTTTCGAAGGGCCGTTACGGGTGTTGCAGATTTCTCCGCGATGGATACAGGACACCGAAAGAGGTACCATCTCGCCTGTTTCTCCCGCCATACTACATCAAACCATTAAGGATTAGTTACTAGTGTGAATCTCTGGGGAACTTGGGGGAGGCACTTTATCTCCCCATGCAAATTTAGATTGTAAGCTCTGCAGGCGAGTTGTGGGTGAGAAATTCCACGTGCAAAGCAGTAGCTCCCCGCTAGTTCAGCATTGTGTGCAGCGGAGTATGTTGTCGCTTTACAAATAAACAAAAACAATAATAATAATAATAATAATAGAAGACCTGGCAAAGGGCTACAATTAACCTGACGTCTCCAAAACAGTGAGACACAGAATATAGAAATGCTCAGGGTACATAATACAGAATATAATTCCCCTTTATTCCTCGAAGGGAGCAATAGGGGGACACAGATGAGTTGCATAGATAAAGTGTATTGTTCGATTAAATACAAACATTGTTGTTGTTTGGGGATTTTCGCTACCTTATACAGGCATACCCTGGTTTAAGGACACTCACTTTAAGTACACTCGCGAGTAAGGACATATCGCCCAAAGGTAAACGGCAGCTCACGCATGCGCCTGTCAGCACGTCCTGAACAGCAATACCAGCTCCCTACCTGTACCGAAGTTGTGCGCAAGCGGAGAGACTATAGAGCCTGTTACAGATGCGTTATTTACACGTACAGGACGATTGCTGTACAGAAGGGAAGAGAATCAGGGCTCCACGGATTTGCTCAATAAACTAATTTATTGCCAATAGACTTAACGTTTCGGCCACAGGTCACGCCATCTCTGCTTCTGAGAAAGGCCTGTGTGGCCGAAACGTTAAGTCTATTGGCAATAAATTAGTTTATTGAGCAAATCCGTGGAGCCCTGATTTTCTTCCCTTCGTTATACCCTGGATTGATACCGAGAATCCTGAACGAGGAGCACCGGTAGTTGTATCCCCTTTTTTCTGATTGTAATAGTGTGCAGCAATTTATCATTCTTCTATTCGATTGCAGCACAGTACATGCATCGATAAGTGGGAAAAGGGAGTGCTTCACTTTAAGTACATATTCGCATTACATACATGCTCTGGTCCCATTGAGTACGTTAATGCGGGGTATGCCTGAATACCCGAGCAGGCTAGGCGGGCACTAGGTCCGTTCACCCAACTACTATATATTGAAAATACCTGAGAGTGTTAGCTCTGTAAGAAATAGTAGCAAGGTGGGGGAGGGGGGGAGGGGATGTGTCCCCTGTCCTCTCCGTCCCACGACGCTCCAGGTTAAGAAGTCTCCCTTTCAGACACTTTCTTTAGCAGTGCTGTGTCCCCAGTGTAAGGGGGCAGTCCCAGTGTGCGCTGTGCTATCTAGCCCCGCCCCCCCAGTGCCTCTGGTCCCAGTCACTTCTAGCCCCGCCCCCCAGTCCGGCCGGTCCCAGTCCCTACCTTGTCGCGCACCTTTCCCCAGCGGTGCGCGACAGGTTTTCAGGCAGGCAGGGGATTTTGAAATTAACATCTGCGTCGGAGGCGTGGCCACGCCCCCGCCGGCGGTTCAGCCAATAAGGGCGAACCAGCCGCAGGACGTCATGGCCACGCCCCCGCAAACCCACAGCCACGACCCCTCCCGTCGCAAACCTTCCCTCTCCCCTCAGACCGCCTATCGCGGTGCAGCGCTGTGCACGCGCCGCCCCCCCTCTCCCTCCCCCCCCCCCGCGTGTGTCACAGTGAAGACTGGGGACTCGGCCTAAGAAGTGTCTCTGCTGTTAGATCATTTAGTGCCACTGTCTTCCGGTCACCTGGCGAGAGCGGA